>NC_081562.1:95274991-95358985 GCF_022355385.1 Mustela nigripes
GGAACACGGCAGGGATGTCCATTATCACCACTGCTATTCAACATCGTACTAGAGGTCCTAGCCTCAGCAATCAGACAACAAAAGGAAATTAAAGGCATCCAAATCGGCAAAGACGAAGTCAAATTATCACTCTTCGCAGATGATATGATACTATATGTGGATTCCAGTTTTAAGTTCTATAATGAAGGCAGGATAAGTGAATGCTGAGCAAATTTTAGAAAATAATCAGATGTTTAAATGGTGGAAAACTGTAGCATCAAATAGAACTAAACAGTATATACCCATAAGTCAAAATACTGAAGTTTTCTTATGAAATTGAAATGACTGTTAAACTATATTTTAACAAAAGTCTATAGTTCCTACCTTTCATTACTAAAAAGCCTGGAAACAATGCCCAACTCAGTAGCACATTATGGCATATAAATTGTGGTCTTTAAATTGTATTTTTCACTGATAGGAACTAGGATACTGAAAAAATGGCTGATTCAGTGTCTGGGGCCAGAAATATTCAGGAAGAACTTAGAATATCTTAACATACAATAAAACAACAAAGCTCTTAAATTACTAAATTATGACAAAAGAACTCAGGTGCCAATGAGGACAAACTATGCTAGCAATTTGTGAACTGTTGAGAATAATTACCCCAGTACCTAAAATGAATAAAATATGTTTGAGCCATACGTTTATAATTACAACAAAAAGCAAACACATACATCTGTATATACCTAGCCCAAACCTCAGCTTTACCTTTGGAGGTTGCTAAGGAGCAACTCATTTTAAAACAGATGAATTAAGAGTTCTCCCAATTCCGAGAAGATAGTGATAATATTAAAAAGAGGACTCTTGTTTTATAGTCAGTCATTATTAATAAAGCAAAATATTTGAGTGGTATCAAAAAAGAAGTGAAGTCATAGAAAAGTATTTCTTTCCTAGCACATTCTTGATGGATAAATAAGGGGCAGTCAACAATTTTGTTTGATAGATATGGGGAGGGCAAATAGGTCTGTGGATTGCCATCCCTGCTCTAGACCTGTGGTCTTGGTGCAGTCACTGAACTCTTCTTTGTCAAATAAAGGGTTTAAATTAGACTTTCTTGATCAAGATAAGCATTGAAGATTTATAGTAGAATGAAATATGGATAGGTGGTTAAAAACATAGAAGTGGCAAAGGTTGAAATTGAACTTGGATTTGTTTACCTAGCCCATCGTGCTGAAAACTAGTATAAGGACTTTCAATGCTATTCCTAAGTTTAAGTTAGTCATGATCAATGACAGAAAGAAAAATTTGTTGTTCACAGTCCATATTTTAAAATATCCCAGGTGCCCTCATTATTTACAAACTCTTTTCCCCATGACATAGTGTTCAGTTTCAATTTATTCTCTCAGGAATCTTTCGAAGGTGGTGTTGGAGTATCTTGTCCATTGATATAAGTAGTGAAGATATTGAAGTACAGTATCTTCAAGGTATTTCAAAGTTAGAGTCAAGTTAGAGTCGAAAGGTGATGGCCATGTTTCATCACTACAAACTTGAGTCATTTCTTTTTACACTTTTGTGGTTATTCAGACCAAAAAAAGCAGAGGACCTCTACATCTTGGATCGGATGCTTTCTCTGTATTCATGGTTATCCTCAGATATACAACCTTTAATGTGCAGTTGTTGAGGTGGAGGCCTGTTCCATCTGTACTGTACTATTCCAGCCTATATTTCAGAGGAGTTGTACACGTTTTTCTGGAAAGATGTCATTATAGAGTAAAAAAAGAGAAAACACAAATGAAAGGCAACAATAACACCAATAAACTTTTTCCAGGGAACTTTAGAAGTCCAAATACAATCTGGAGAGCAATAATTATTCTGACTGAGTCTCTGAACTTCTATATTTCTTTGCTGTAGTTAGAAGAAACTATATTTAGTGTTATTAATGATATGTCATATTAATGCAACATTATGCTCTTTTCCGGAATTATGTTCTATCAAAGAATCTATTTTAATGTCAATTTCCTCTTTTTAAAATATAACTTTCTTCATTTATAGATAAACTAACTTTTTTTGAAAGATTTATTTATTTGAGAGAGAGAGAGAAAGAGGAAGCAGAGGGGAGGGGCAGAAAGAGAAGGAGAGAGAAACTCAAGCAGACTCCACATTCAGCGTCGAGCCCAACACCAGGTTCGATTTAGGAACTGAGATCAGACCTGAGCCTAAACCAAGAGTCAGATGCTCAACTGTCTATGACACCCAGGCACCCTGTCATCTAACTTTTTAAATCTTTCCTTCTAAAATGTTGCATTTGTTGTTCTGCCTCTTAGAACACTCTTTCCAGATTGTCCTGGAGTTAATGACCATTCAGGCCTTTGTCGTCTGCTAATATTTAGCAATTTCTCTCATATTTCTCTGATTTTTTACTTCATAGTATTAAAATGACTCAAAGATCATTATGTTAATTAATTTTCAGAATCATTTTAAGCTTGAAGGGCTTTTTTTTCAGTTTCAACTTTTTATTTAAATTCCAGTTAATTAACATACAATGTAATATTAGTCTCAGGAGTAGAATTTAGTGATTCACCATTTACATAAACCACCCAGGGTTCATCACAAGTGCTCTCCGTAATATCCATAAACCATCTAGCCCATTCCCTGCCCACCTGCCCTCCAGCAACCTAGTTTGTTCTCTGTAGCTAAGGGCTTTGTTTTATGGTTTTCTTCTCTCCTTCCACCCCCCCTGTTCTTTTTGTTTCTTAAGTTCCACATATGTTAATTTATTTTGATAATATATTATCTGTATTACCATACAAAGTCCCTTGTGTAACTCTAGTAGCTAGTACATGGTGATATTTGTTATATATTTCTGAATAAATGTTGGATGAAACCCACCCCTTAATACACTTTCTATAGGTTGTTCATAATGTCCATGTTGTCATCAGTAGATTTACATATTAAAATGGAAAAATTTGTCATTTTCTGGAAAAGTCAATAAAAATACTTGATTCAGTGTTTTATAGAAATGTGTTTTAAAGTTCTGTAAGGGATGGGATAGGTCAGGTAAGTGGAGTCAGGTATTAGGAAAATAGTAATGTTTACTAGGGTGAGCCAGGTATGAAGTCCAAAATGGCTGCTGATATCCAGAAAGATATAACAGATAACTTGGTGATTCATACCAGAAATTGATGTGTTATTTTAATAAGAAGGAATAAGTAAATGTCCCAGAAGGCAAAAACGCACAACAAAGACAAAAACAGCTTATGAGTAGAAGATACACACAGTGCCGGGAGCATTTAATTCTGGGAAGAAATGGGGCACAGAGTGGGCCCCAGGCTACAGATGGGGCTTCCGGGCAGGACTGGTAAGTGGGGATCCTGTGTTCCAGGTCTGCTTCCTGGTATTAGGAGATGACATGTTGATTTTTACTTTATTTTTTAAGCCTGGCCAGTATTGAAGAGATCTCCTTACATGTGCTAAGAACACAGTTGATCCAAGAATATGATGAAACTCAATATGAAGGCAAGAGGAAAAGAAAATTACTAAATAAGGGCAAAGGAGGGGCCATCTGAGTGTCTCAGTTGGTTGAGCATCTGACTCTTGATTTCAGCTCAGGTCATGATTTCAAGGTTGTAAAGTTGAGCCTGGCTTCGGACTTTGCACTGAGCATGGAGCCTGTTTGAGACTTTTTTCTTGCCCTCCCTCTGCCCCTCCCCTTTCCACTCTCTCCCCTACTCTAAAGAGAAAAAAAAATTGTAAAGAACCAAGAGAACCAGACTATGCATTGCAATTTTTAAGACAGATAGTAAATGATTTTGTACGGAGATAATTTTTAGAATCTGTGTTTAGATTATTTCTCTTGATGAACATACCTTAAGAACCACAGTCAAGTTTAGTGGCAGCCTGCTCAATGAGAAGATAATTCAATTTAGGAAAAGTGCATCTTTTCAAATAACTATATATTAATATGGACAGGTATGGAACTTTTTTTCAGTAGCAAAATAAGAAGTCAAAGTTTGAAAAATAGATCTTTCCTAATAGATTGAAAAGAGGAAAAGTTCTCTTTCAGGGCACATGAGTTAGATTAGAATATTATTGCTAAAGATATCTCATAGTCATTCCTGCATGTTCACAAATATTATTTGAAGCCCTATTTGAGTTTACAGATCATCACTGGCATACTTTTTTTGTTTTGCTTTGTTTTACTCTTTCTTTTTTTTTTTTTTTTTTTTTTTGAGAGAGAGAGAGGGTGGGTAGCAGAAGAGGGAGAGGGAGAGAAAGAATCTTAAGCAAGCTCTACACCCAGTGAGCCCGATGTGGGGCTCCATCTCACAATCCCCAGATAATGACCTGAGCTGAAATCAAGAGTTGGTTGCTTAACAGACTGAGCCACACAGGCACCCCATTACTGGAATACTTCAAATCAAACTGATTCCTGAAGGAGATGGAATAATTCTATAAACAGAATTTTTATAATGGTAATAAAAGCAGTAAACTTCGTATGATAGAAATATCTAAGAGTATTACAATATTATTGAAAGATTTAGCAAGGACAACCAGTTTATTCCACAAAATATTTTTATTTGGAAGACAGGTCTCTTTAAGTGTCTTACTCCAGTCCCACAGATTTCAGTTCATTGACAAACCACCTTCTAAAAAGGAAGGAGGAACTAAAGCCACATGCTCCTTCAATCATCATGAGAGCTGAATCACTCTGATTTAATTACACCACTGAAAAAAGCAGAAAATTATAGAGCAATTAAGGGTGTATAAAATAAATCAGATTACAGAATAGACTTCAATCTGTGGATTTCAGGATGAAATTTTTCAAGGATCAATGAATGAACTTCAGTGGTTTCCCTAATAACTCTCAGTGAATTTATGCTAGAGTATATAATCAGAAAGATTTGAGAAAGCAGTTTTTATTGCTGACATTTCTGCTAGGTTACCTTCACCATCTGACTGAAATCCACCCAGATGGTATCCTCTCTTGAGTGTTGAGGTGCTACAATAAAAGACAATCCTGACAATAGTAATTAGATCTTTTTTATTGATAAAAAGCTTTTAATCTGTAGGTTAGTTTGGAGCCAGCTTTTTTTTTTTTTTCTTTTAGTGTAAAAAGCATTTTCTTTCTAGGTTTCTCACTGAGATAAATAGTTCTAAACTTGATTTTTAAAATGCTCTGTGGTTGTTTCAAAGTCAGTTGAAGGATGCAGGTCAATTTTCTTCAGGTTCATTTTTCTTTTCCTCATTTGAAGTGTATGCTGATTTCACTCACAAGGATTTACTGTAGGGTAAACTCAATAAAATTTACCAGAGTGAACTGGACTGTAGGATCTAATCCAAAAGAGGAAATTGGGATCAAGAGAAGTATTGATAATTTAATGAAAACTGCTTTAATTGTAAAGATTTAAATGAATAGAATCAACATTTCTCTGAGACTAGTTGCCTTTATCCAATTTCCTACTGCTATTATACCAGAGAATCTTATTCTCATTGTATTTAAATAACTACTAGGTTAATTTATATATTAGGAAGGTAGTACAGTGATTATTTTTGCATAATAAATGGACATTTCTCCTTTACCATTTTATAATTATTCATTCTAATCATGGTACTTGAACTCTTAAAAAAAATTACTAATTAAAATTTTCTTACCTAGCATTTGGTAGACCCCAAAAGATAGATAGATGCTGATAGTGTATTTGTAAGTTTAGAAATATCATAATAAAACTATAAATTAATCCTTTGTGAGTTCACCCCCTGACTTAGGAATTAGGATATTTGGGGGGCACCTGGGAAGCTCAGTTGGTTAAGGGTCTGACTCTTGTTTTTGACTCAGGTCATGATCTCATGGGTGATGGGATTGAGCCCTGAGTGGCCTGCATGCTCAGTGGGGAGTTTGCTTGAAGATTCTCTCCCTTTACCCCACCCTCCACTCTCTGTCATTGTTTTCTCTCTGTGTCTCTCTCAAATAAATCTTGGGGGGAAAAAAAAACAAGCAGAATATTTTCAGTAATTAGAGATTGTTTATATGCTTTTCCATGAATCCTTCTCCTGTGCAATTTATGTGTGTATTCATAATTTTTTATTTGATATTAAGTTTTTAGATTCATCCATGTTATTAAATTAAAATAGTTTCATTATTGTGTGTCTGAGTTTCATACACATCATTTCACTGAATTCTCACAATGGATCCATGAGGTACATACTTTTATTCCCAGATTAGAATTTAAGTAATCAAAGCTAAGAAAATTGAAGGCAATATCTCAAGGTCACATCTCAGGAAGGTGACAGGCTTACCTGTGGTTGGTAGCTGCACCTCTCTGACTCCTAACCCTATACTGTCTAAGATAGCATAATTCATAATTTCAAAGCAAAAAGAGTTCAAGGCCAAATTGTTTTTGAGGTTGTGGTATCTCCATTTGACACATGAGCAAAATACAGATATTTCCCAAAAGTTGCCTATCGTGAGAGGAAGAATATTGGCCCTACCAAGATGTCTACATCCTAATTCACAGAACCTGTGAAAATGTTATGTTACATGGTAAAGGAGAATTATGATTGCAAATGGAATTAAGGTGCTAATCAGCTAACATAAAATCAGGAGATTATCCTGGATTATGTGGGTGAGCTTGATATAATAACAGAAATTCTTTAAATGTAGAAGAGGGAAGCAGAAAAGCAAATGAATATACCAGTTTGAATATTAGATTTTCAGTGTGATAAAAACATTTTGGGGGGTGCCTGGGTGGCTCAGTAGGTTGGAGCCTCTGCCTTTGGCTCGGGTCATGATCCCAGGGTCCTGGGATCGAGCCCTGTGTCGGGCTCTTTGCTCAACAGGGAGCCTGCTTCCCACCCCCCTCTCTCTCTGCCTGCCTACTTGTGATCCCTGTCTGTTAAATAAATAAATAAAATGTTTAAAAAAATTTATGACTGCTGGCTTATTGGACTTTCCAAATATCAAACTTGAAACTTGTAAATTTATAACTAATATTTTTGTTGATGTAATACATATAGTTCAAATTCTAAATATATTTAAATAGATTTTAATATAACAGTGTAGGAGTCCATTTAACATAACTGATCTCCAATTATATGCTTTCTATCATTGAATGCAACCTGTATTGTCATTTTCTTTTCTTTTTTTTTTTTTTTAAAGTTATTTATTTATCAGAGAGAGAGAGGGGGGGAGAGAGCAAGCACAGGCAGGCAGAATGGCAGGCAGAGGCAGAGGGAGAAGCAGGCTGCCTGCTGAGCAAGGAGCCCGACGTGGGACTCGATCCCAGGACGCTGGGATCATGACCTGAGCCGAAGGCAGCTGCTTAACCAACTGAGCCACCCAGGTGTCCCTGTATTGTCATTTTCAATGGTTATTTTCCACACATATTTTATGTCTATATAACCAAATGTGCATATACATACATGTATACCTCCTTTTCTTTCACACCACCCATCATACTATATACACAATTGCACAGCTTGACAATTTTACTTAACAATATGTATTGAAAATAACTTTATTTCTCTTTGTGCAAAACTTTCTTATATAATTTTAAATAGCTACATAAAACTTTATTGCATTAAGTACCACAATTTATTTAATCATTCTGCTATTGATAGACATTTTGGTTGTTTGGGGGGGGTTCTTATTTCTCATCCCCCAATAATGTAAAAGAAAGTCTGTTTTACCTAAACTCTTTCAATGCAATATGTTGTCAGGCTTTGTAGTCTTCACCAATGTTGAGGGAGAAAAAAAATGGTATCAGTATAATTTTAATTTATATTTATTTTATTATGATTAAGAATAAACATTTCTGATCTTTTAAGATTCCTTTGCATTTCCTTCCCTGAGCAATCTCATTATAGCATGTGCTCTTTCTTCTATTATTATTGATTTTTCTCTTATTGTTATTTAGAAACTCTTTATATATTAGAAAAAAGACTGTGAAATGAGTGTCATGTTTGGTCTTTGTATAAATTTCATTATATGTTTGGTCTTTGTATAAATTTCATTATGTAGCTGAACTTACTGATATTTTATCTTAATGATAAAATAGATGGTTCCATTCTTATATCCAAATTTTTCTGGCTCCTGAAATTAATTCTAATGTGAAGAGTAAAGAGTATACCTGTTATTATTTTTTTAAACATATGACTACCAAGGTTTCCCCACACTTATTTTTCCACTGATTTTAAATGTCATTTTTAGCAACTCTAAATTATGAATGTATTTTTGTTATATTGTATATTATATTATATATGGCTTTTCTTATCCACCCAATACCACATAGTTGTTAGGATATTCCAGCAGAAAGCAAACAAAATCTGATTACTAAAGTGAGGGGCTGGTGATTCCTATGGATATTATATATATGGGGACTTTTTAAAATAAGGGAAGGGAATTCTTTCTTCCATTTTTGGGGGGGAGGTAATGCAAGGGTTTATGAGATAAGAAACTAGAATAGAATGGAGCAGTTGTTAGCTGTAGGTTTTTGTAAATATTTTTTATCAAGTTGAGGAAGTTTCCCTCTATTACTAGTTTGTTGAGAGTTTTTATCATGGATAGTTTTTGATTTTTGCGGAATGCTTTTTCTGAATCTATTTATATGATCATGTTGTTTTCTTCTTTTACCTATTGATATGATGGATTACGTTTATTGATTTTTAAATGTCAAACCAATATTGCATACTTGGGATAAATTCCATTTGTTTATGATGTATAATTTTTTTTATACACTATCGGATTTGATTTGCTAACATTTTGTTGAGGATTTTTACACCCATGTTCATAAGATATATTGGTTTCAAGTTTTTCTTTTCTTTTCTTTTCTTTTTAAGATTTTACTTATTTATTTGACAGATACCACAAGTAGGCAGAGAGGCCACAGAGAGAGGAGGAAGCAGGCTCCCTGCTGAGCAGAGAGCCAGATGCAGGCTTAATCCCAGGACCCTGGGATCATGACCTAAACTAAAGGCAGAGGCCTTAACCCACTGAGCCACCCAGGCATCCCTCAAGTTTTTATTATTATGTCTTTTTCTGGTTTTGATACTAGAGTAATACAGGCTTTATAGAATGAGTTAGGAAGGATTCCCTCTCTCTCTGTCCTCTGAAAGAGACTGTAGATAACTGGTATAACTTCTTCATTAAATATATGGTAGATTCACCAGTGAACACATCTGGGCCTAGCGCATTCTGTTATGGAAGGTTATTAATTATTGATTTAATTTTAATTTAAAGTGAGATTCTTATAGACATATATGACATAGATTAATATCTAAAATATGTGTTGCTTTTTTTCTATTTCTTATCCTTCTTATTGGGTCTTATTTAGTCTTCCACTGTTGTGCCTTTTTTTGTTTTAATTGAACATTTTTTATGGTTGCATTTTTGCTCCTTTCTTAATATATATTTTATCCTTTTTTTAACCTTTTTTAAATGGTTGTCCAAGAGTGAACTGGGTATTTAATGATTCCAAAGATTTATTGTTGTGTGTATGTCATATGAACAGAGTGGTTTTGTAACAAATTGCTTATTTAAAAAAAAAAACCTGCAAATTGAAGTATGTAGGAGTAAAGTATTAAAGTTCTGAGATTTCCCTTAACATTTTAGTAAATACATTTTAATAACAATGGAGAAAAAGAAATCTTAATAATTTTTGAACATTTGATATGTGTTAGAAGTTTAATTATACTCCTTTAGCATTTTGACGTTTGAAATTTCACTTTAAAAAATACTCTATAGTTTATAATTTTAAAAATCTTTCAGATTCAAGAGCACAATAGAAAGTAAGTCACAAATCTACAGATTATCTCCCCATCATAGATATCATGCATAATTTAACTTTTATATGTAAGAAAAATTTTAGGTAGAGATTGTTCTAGAAATACACTCAGTGCAATAGAATGAGTTAGTCTCAGAAGAGTTACTGGTCTGGACTCATTTTCTCCTGCTGCCCAGTACCTTACATTAGACTATTACAGTCACTAGTGTTGCTTGAGGTTTGAGCTAGAAAACACAGGAGTATGAACGACGCTTTTCAAATTGATCTGAAATAATAAAAAAATTTGTCTTAAACTGTCATTTTTAGCTCAAGAATAAAGCAAGTTTTCTTTTATTGCTACAGATGAATGTCAGGGAAGGTTTAAATTTAAGTCAAAAGTTCTAAGAACTTAGCAAAAAAGTTAGAATCTCTTGTGCTTGTTGTAATCACGATTTTTAGATGTACTTTATTTTCATTTCTTTGAGGAAGCAGGAAATGAATTGAACAAAGATTTATGCCATTTAATGTCACAGTTGATTACCAATAGAAATTGGAAGAATACAATTTTTATGACTTTATGTAAAAGTAAGCCATAATTCAGAATGAAATGGAGATTGGCTAGACAGACAGATTTAATTTTTAAGAATATATGTTATCTTGCAAGAAATATTTATAGAAATTAAGAAAGTCAGGGACGCCTGGTGGCTCAGTTGGTTAAGCAGCTGCCTTCGGCTCAGGTCATGATCCCAGCATCCTGGGATCGAGTCCCACATAGGGCTCCTTGCTCGGCAGGGAGCCTGCTTCTCCCTCTGCCTCTGCCTGCCATTCTGTCTGCCTGTGCTTGCTCTCTCCCCCCCACTCTGATAAATAAATAAAATCTTTAAAAAAAAATAAAATAAAGCCTCTGCTTTAAAAAAAAAAAAAAAGAAATTAAGAAAGTCAAATCTCTAAATTATTTAGTTTAAATAATTTATCTGACCTGGTAGTAGTCACATGTATTTTTTTTTTTTTTAATTTACTTGACAGACAGAGATCACAATTAGGCAGAGAGGCAGGCAGAGAGAGGGGAAGGAAAGCAGACTCCCTGCTGAGCAGAGATCCCGACTCGGGGCTTGATCCCAGAACTCTGGGATCATGACCCGAACCGAAAGCAGAGGCTCAACCCACTGAGCCACCCAGGCGTCCCTACATGTATTTCTTAAATATGAATTCATTAAGCCACCTCTTTTTGAAACATTTCAAACTTATATCTCTTATTTCTGGTACCATCAAATTATTAAAAAAATTGCATAAACTACTAAAATCTTAATGATGTAATCTAGTGAGTTAAGTAATTATTAATCTCACATTTTTAAAATTATATGATGTCTAATATGGCCGATATTACATGTTTAGTAAACTCCTACAATTTACACTCATTCGTTAATGTTGGATGTATGTAGACATATAGCTTTATCTTTCCCAGAAAGATAGCCTTCCTGAGATGATTTTTCTCATCATGTTAAATAATAAGAATCTGGTTGTGAGAGACACAACCAAGAAAATGGTAATCATTAAATAAAAATTAATATATACCATATCCTTTTTCCCCTTGCAACTCCAAACTATATGGAATTTTTCATAAATACACTTATCTACTCACTTATTTCATAAATAGCTTGGGCACTTTCTATGTCCCAGGTACAGTACTAGGTGCTAAGAGAACTCAATTTACTATCTCTCCACTGTGCTCAGAGTTTATACATTACTAGGAAGAACAATTATTGAATGATTTAACATTCTTTAAGCATATTGTACAATTCTATGGCTATATATTTGAACATGTTGCCCCTACTTTAAGTGCCCTTCCATATTTAGACCACCTAAAGAACTGCTCTTTATCCTTAAGGTCAGGTTGTATAGTGATTAGATGTCTACTTTTATTTTTTCTAAAGCTGTGAATTTCACTAATTTGGTAATGCTGTTACCTATATTTAGAAATGACACCTCCTAGTAAGCATATGCCACTTCTCTGAGAAGTTTTAAAATATAGTGTTCGTTGAATTTGTGTAACATAGGTGTCATCTGACTGTGCTTACTTACAATAAAAACAGATCATTTTAATACTATATTCTTCATATGTTATTTCATCAGCGTGTGTTTATTTGGAAAATGAAAAAGCTGCATAATTAAAATGTTCAGCTTCACATGATAGAGATACAGCTAAGATTTAGCTAAATGGAGATCTCTTTTTCTCAATAATCAGGAAGCCTCTCATAAAGGGGAACAGAGCTGATACGGTACAATCAGTTTCCAAGGGTGGTTTTTGTCTTTGTTTTCCAGTATCCTTACTTGTTGTTTGTTGCCTTATGCTTGGGAGATTGATTGCTGTATCTGTTTTTAAGAAGGAAGGAAGGAAGGAACAAAAGAGAATGAAAGGAGGGACGGAGGGAGGGAGGAAGTAAAAGACAAAAAAAGTTTGATGCTTTTTGTAGATATCGACAGCGTTTTGGAAGTGCTGCCCAGTAGACTGAAGCTTATATCTAATTGGTCTAATGGGTCCTTTATATGAATTTAGTAGCATGGGAATCTAGAAGATTGAATAATTTTTGCTGGGTGCATTATCATCCTAAAAATTATCAGAGTTCAATTGGGAAAAAAATGAGAATGGATATGTAGTATGTACCTTGAAGTATCTATCACACATAGTCCTTCAAAATTAATACACTGGTTTTCAATTTTTCTTTGTGTATAAATTTTAAAATGGTTTTGGCGCATCCATGTACTTTCTTAAGATATGTATTTCCCAATGTATATTTGATCTTTATATTGTGTTTGCCTCTAAACTGCCTTTGGCACTATTCATAAAATAAGTTCAATGCCTTGCCAAAAATAAAGACTCAATAACATTTATTGAAGTTAATTAAATATTTGAGTGACATTTTAAAAAACTCCAGAATGTCCAAAATATTTCACTGATGTAAATGTTAGCAAATGAGGTAGAACACTGAAACTAAAAATTCCCCAGTTTTACTGCTGAAGTTCCAAACATAGACTTTGCACATACAGACCAAAACATAAACTTCATGAAATGTAAAATCCTAAGAAAATGCATAGTTACCCAGAATAGTCACTTCTTTTCTCTGGAAGAAAATTGAACCCAAGAAGATAAAATGACTTCTCTTAGTCACACTTGTAGTCAATGGCAAATCAAATAGTAGAAACATTTGAGTCTAATTAAAAAAAAATATATAAAGTATGTGTATATATATATACACACACATATATATAAATATAAAAGAGGATATCATTTTCTTATCTAAAGTCCTTCATATTATGGATAGACATAGTATTCAAACAAATATTCAAATTTTTAATGTTTTATGCAAACAATGAACACTACATAAAAAACTAATGATGTACTGTATGGTGACTAATGTAACACAATAAAAATATTTAAAAGTATTTAATGTGGCACTCTTTCAATGTTTCAATTTTTTAAATAATAAATATAGGGGCGCCTGGGTGGCTCAGTGGGTTAAAGCCTCTGCCTTCGACTCAGGTCATGATCCCAGGGTCCTGGGATCAAGCCCAGAGTCAGGCTCTCTGCTCAGCAGGGAGCCTGCTTCCTCCTCTCTCTCTGCCTGCCTCTCTGTCTACTTGTGATCTTGATCTGTCAAATAAATAAACAAACAAACAAACAATCAATAAAATCTTAAAAAAGAAATAAATAATAAATATATAAGTAACCTAATAAAATCAGGGAAAAATAGTTTTTATAAGTTAAAGAAATATTTTATTCTCTGTGAATACAAAGTAGATCAAAAGTAGATTTCTTTTCCTTTTTTAAAAAGATTTATTTATTTATTTGACAGAGAGAGACACAGTGAGAGAGGGGAACACAAGCAGGGGGAGTAGGAGAGGGAGAAGCAGGTGTCCCTCCAAGAAGGTAGCCCCACAGGGCTCGATCTGAGGACCCTAGGATCATGACCAAAACTGAAGGCAGACGCTTAATGACTGAGCCATCCAGGAGCCCTCAAAAGTAGATTTCTAAAGATATAATATCTGTAGGACCTTAGGATAATCCAGTGTCTACTTTCCTTTTTAACCCTTTGTGGAAATTGTTGCTGTAATTCAGCTGTCATGGAAAAAATACTACAATAACATTTTTGTTCTCTTCTCTAGAAATTATTGGTAAATATCATGCTCAAGAGATTTTTCTCTGCTGGCACATGTATCTTTATAATAAATGTATTTTAACACTTAAACTTTATATATAGGCTTGCAATTTAAGATGGAAGACTTAGCACAAGCATTTACATCCCATTATCTCTCAACCACACACCCAGTGCTCCATAGAAATAATAGAAAAAGAGCAGAGCAACAACAGCAAAGAGAAATGAAGGAGTCTTCCTAAGTAAGATGAGAGTTTTTAAATGTTTCTGAAGCTGGACTCTGAGAATGTGAATAGATGAAGCAGAGAGGAAGGAAGATGTCAGGATGTCATGAAGGCAGATTGTCTGAGCAAACCTAGAAAAGGCTCTGGGCTTCTCTTCGGCAGTTTATTGTAGGGCCGAGGTGTGAAGGAGTGCTAAAAATGGGAATTGATTGAAGTTTAATAAAGAAAATAGGTATATCTTTTCAGACACTATATAAGTGAAAAATACCATTCAGCTTAGCCTTCAGCCCCAGGACTAAAAATGATAGAGGTAGTCTCTGAAGAATTGAGTAAACCTGTGGGGAGTTGCTGTTGTTCTCATCATTACAGCACTTGGAAAACCACCGCAAACCTAACTTACTGTAAATGGAAGAAAATGCCCCTCTCATATATCAAGTTAACAATCACTAAGCTCTATGGTAAATAGCCATGTATTATCCATTTAACAAAAGAGACTCAAAACAGCAACAGAAGAAAAATAAAACACAAGAGAAAATGTACAAAAAATGAAATCATGGAGAAATAAGAGATAAATTGGGGAACAGAAAAGAACTTAAAACCTATAATTGGTTTACAGAAGTTTTCAAAGCCATTGATTTATAGAAATGATATAATGATGTTACAAAAAATAAGGGGAAAGAGTATTCTTAGAGATTAAAAATTTAGTTGCAAATTGAAAAAAAATGTATACAGGTATCTGAATAGAATGGTAACATTCCTAGAATATACAGCAAAATGATAAAGATAGAGTAAACCTCACAGGAAAAAAATTTAAGAAATATAAATAATCAGTACAGGTAGGCCAATATTCAAGCAGTGGGTTTCAGACTGATAGAATGGGTAAAATGTATCGGACAAAGTTAACAAATGATGGAAGGAAAGTTCCTGCTGCTCAAAAACTAAACAAAAAAGGCAAAAACATAAGCCTTAAATTTAAGTGTTTACCCAGAATAGATGAAGATAAATTTTAAAATTGACACCTAGATATGCACTAGTAAAATTTCAAAGTAACAAGGGAAGACGAAAGTAAAAGAGACTTAAAGAGTTCCAGCCTGGGCAAGGTGGTATAGGCCTGTTTTTCCCTAAACTTCCTTGCTAAGCACAACTGCACAATCCGTATAAAAGGCACAAAAGACAACAAAGGGAGAACTCTGAAAGGCTGGTTTGGGACCTTCAAACTGGTAGGACAGTATACAGGCAGGAAATCTTGTATGCTCCTACTCAACAGAATACCACCCAGACCTGATATTTCCCTACCCTCTCCCTAGCAACAGAAGATTGCTCAGGTAAACTCACTCCTTTTCTTGATGGAATGAGTATTCTCATGATACCAACTGTAAGGGGGATAAGTTGGGAGTTCTACTGGAAATAAACAGCTAAGGGAGGTTCTCTCCTCTGTCAGGCTTGAAACTACCCTTCTCCACTGAAAGATATCAAGGAAGGCTGGCTGAGCCAACAAGAGAGAAATACTACATTAGTAGATCTACTGCTGACCATGAAGCTTCTTTGTCCCCTTGGGCCAGAAATTCTTCTCTCCTGCCCAGAGACTATGGGCAGATGTTGAGTGATGGCAGGAAATGTGAAGGGAAATGGAAGGAGGATCCCCTGTTACTCCCTCCTGAAGAGATATCTGGAAGCTTGGTCTGGGGTAAACCCTTCTGTCCTCTTAGGCATCACCAGTAATGACTGGTGGATGCCCCAATGGCATCAGATAAATGAAGCAGTTTCAAATAATACTGAAAAAGCTAGAAAATCAAATTGTCATAGCAACTACAACCCACAGAAATAGACTAAGCCTCAAGAGACACAGTTTTATTTCCATTCCAATTTGGATGCTTTTGAATTATTTTTTCTTACATGGTTTGTCTGGCTAGACTTTTAGTACTACAGTGAACAGAAGCAGTGAGAGTGGACATCTTTGTCTTGTTACTGATCTTAAAGGAAAACCTGTTAGCTTTTCATCACTGAGTATGATGTTAGCTGTGCACTTGTCATGTAAGATCTTTATTATGTTGAGATACATTTCACCCAGTTTGCTAGGAGTTTTATCATGAAACAATGTTGAATTTGTCAAAAACTTTTCCTGCATCTATCGAGATGATCGTCTGATTTTTTTTCTTCATTCTGTTAATATGGTACATCATATTTATTGATTTGTGTATGTTGAATCATATTTGCATGCCAGGGATAAATTACATTTGATCATGATGCACAATCCTTTTTATGTGCTGTTGAATTCAGTTTGCTAGTATTTTGTTGAGGATTTTTGTATCTAGGTTTATCAGGGATATTGACTTGTAATTTTTCTTATAGTGTCCTTTTTGGTATCAGGGTGGTGCTGACCTTATAAAATGAATTTGGGAATATCCTCTCCAGTTTCTGAAAGGTTTGAGAGAGATTATAAACAGAAGGAAGGAAATAAATAATGAGGAACAAAAATCAGTGACATGAAAAACATTAAAATGATAAAATCAATGGAACAAAGGCAGATTCTTTAAAGAGATCAGCAAAATTGACAGAACTCTTGCAAAACAAAGAAAATATGGGGGAAGATTACCAACATTAAGAATGTAGTGAGGGATATCTCTGGAGAACCTACAGTCATCAAAAGGATGATAAAAAATTAATGAAAACAACTTTAAATACATTGATTTGAAAACACAGATGAATTGACCAATTCCTAAAAAAAACCCCACAAACTACCACAACTCCCCGAATACTAATAGGATTATGGGTAATATGGATTACCCTGAAACTATGAACTAAATTGAATTCATAATTAAAAACTTTCTGGTGTGGGGTGCCTGGGTGGCTCAGTGGCTTATGCCTCTGCCTTTGGCTCAGGGTCCTGGGATCAAGCCCTGCATCAGTCTCTCCGATCAGCAGGGAGCCTGCTTCCCTTCCGCTCTCTCTCTGCCTGCTTCTCTGCCTACTTGTGATCTTGTCTGTCAAATAAATAAATAAAATCTTAAAACAAACAAACAAACAAAACTTTCTGGTACACCTGGCTGGCTCAGTTGGTTAAGTGACTCCCTTCGGCTCAGATCATGATCCCGGAGTCCTGGGATCGAGTCCCACAAGGGTCTCCCTGTTCAGCAGGGAGTTTGCTTCTCCCTCTGCCTCTCACCTTGCTCTTGTGATCTCTCTCACTTACTCTCTCCCTCAAGTAAATAACTAAAATCTTTAAAACTAAATAAATAAAAATAAAATCTCTCTCTTTCCCCAGAATAACAGATCAGTTCCTCAAAAATCACAATCTACCTAGCCTCAAACAAGGTACATTAGACATCTGACTCACCCGTACCCAATAAAAAAATTGAATTTCTAATTTGAGTTTGGTATCACATGAACATTCTACCAAACTTTAAAAGAATTAATAGAATTTTAACACAATATCAAAACCAGACCAAGATAAAACATACACATATACACCCACATATACACAATCATAGTCCAGTATGTCTCATGAATTTAGATTTAAAAACCCTTAAGAAAATATTAACAAAGGGCACCTGGGTGGCTCAGTGGGTTGAGCCGCTGCCTTCGGCTCAGGTCATGATCTCAGGGTCCTGGGATCGAGGCCCGCATGGGGCTCTCTGCTTGGCAGGGAGCCTGCTTCCTCCTCTCTCTCTCTGCCTGCCTCTCCAACTACTTGTGATTTCTCTCTGTCAAATAAATAAATAAAATCTTAAAAAAAAAAGAAAATATTAACAAATATAATTCAATCATATATAAAAATAATTAGGCAAAAGATGACTAAGTAATCTTTATTCCAGGTATGCCGATTGTTTCAACACTTGAAAGTCAATCAGTATAATACATTAATAAGCTAAGGGGGAGAAATAGTATCATGTAGAGTAGACAAAATAATGCCTCCTTCCCAAATATAGCTATGTATTAATTCCCAAATTTATGAGTATATTAACTTATATGGAAAAGGGAGCTCTGAAGATATGATTAAATTAAGGATTTTGCTTTTGATTTTGTAGACCCAATGGAACCACCTGAATCTTTGTGAAATGGAGGCAGGAAGATTAGAGTTGGAGAATGAAGTGTGATAATGAAAGAAAGATAGGAAAAGCAGAGACACAGAGAAAGATTGAGAGAGAAGTTGAAGAAGAGATTCAGATATACTGTTCTGCTAATCCTGAATATAGAGAAAGAGGTCAGGAGCTAAGAAAAGTGAGAGGACTCTAGAAGCTGGAAATGCAAGGCAACATTATTTTATTTTATTTTATTTTTTTTAGTCTCTAGAATGAACACAGCCCTGTCAACAAATCAAATTGTTTAGGACACCTGAATTTTAGAACTTTAAGATAATGAATGTTATGTTTTAAGCACACAAGTTTATGGATACTTTACGGCAGCAATTTTACAGGGGAATTAACTCAACTGGAAAGAAAAAAAGCATGTACAAATTTAACCTCTATCATACTTAATGATGAAAGACTAAATGCTTTCCCCAAAGGTTGGGAACAAGGTAAGAATGTCCTCTCTTACGACTCTTACTCAATATAGTACTGGAATTTCTACTGATAGAATAGAAGACAGATTTAAATCAAGAAATAAATCTATTTGTGATAGTCTACATGGAAAATGCAAAAGAGTCTACAAATAAGTCATAGCACCAAGAAATCAGTTTATTAAGGCTGCAGAAGACAGGATAAATATACAAATATCAATGTCATTTCTGTATATCCACAATGAATTTTTGGAAACAAATTAAAAACACTATGCCATTTATAACCACTCCAAAGTAAATTAAATACTTACGAAAACAAAGCATTACAAGATACATGTGCAGAAAATTATGAAATGCTGATGAGAGCAATCAAAGAAGACCTAAAGAATGTAGAGATAAGTAGTGTTCATGAATTGGAAGACTCAGCACAGTAGAGATGTCTGTTCTTCCGCACAGAGAGTTAATGTGAGAGTAAATCCAAATCTTCTCAAAATCTCAGCAAGATTTTTTGTAGATAGGGACACTTTAATTCCTAAATTTATATAACTCATAGGCCCCAGAATAGCAAAACCATCTTGTGAAGAAGGAGAAAGTTGGAAAGATTACTCTATATAATAATAAAGTTTAATATATAGCAATAATAATTAAGACAGTATATTATATTATATATTATATATATAATTAATTAAGACAGTATTATTATTAAGACATTAATTAAGACAGTATATATTACAGGGATGGTCACTTAGATCAGTGGAGCAGAAGTATATCCACATAATATACTCAATTCATTTTTTATAGAACTGGAAAACAATTTAATGGAGGAAAGAGATTTTTCAACAAATGGTCTTGGAGTAATTTGATCCAGCTCAATACTATTTGAACAAAAGAATAAACCTTGACTTAAAACCATATCTGATATAAAAAGCATATCAAAATGAAATGCAGAATCAATTATAAAACATAAATATGTAGACCTAAAATAATAGAATATTTTTGTGATCTTGGACTTAGCAAAGAGTTCTAAGATTTTATAATAATAGGATAATCCATAAAAGGAAAAATTAAGTAAAAAATTGGATCTGATCAAAACTAAAACAAGAATTGCTCTGTGAATGTCCATGTGAAGAAAATGAAAGGAAAAGCTACAGACTGGGAAGCTATATCTGCAAACTATATATCCAACAGACCACTAGTATCTAGAATATATTAAATCCTGAAACTCAACATAAAAAAAAAATCCAGTATGAAGATGGACAAAAGGAATGAACATGTTTATCATTGAAGACAAAAAATAGAAGACAAATAGCATGTTGAAAAGAGTTCTAAGTTATAAGTTCATTATGGTAATGGAAATTAAAGCCATGATGAGATATCATCTATTGAGATAAGTAAAGTAAGAAAATAATGATACCACCGAATGATGATGTGACTACTGGATTGCTCATACGTCACTGGTGGCAGTGCAAAATGGTACAACCAATATTGAACATAGTTTAATAGAATCTAAAAAAAAATAAACATGCTGCAAGTGACTGAGCACTTATATCCAGAGGCTTTTATCCCAGAGAAATAAAGATTTGTGCTTACAGAAAATATTTGTATGCAAATGCTAAAAGCAACTTTATTTGCAATAGTTAAAAAAAAAGGAGTTAGTCCAGATATCCTTGGCAAGTGAATGGTTAAACATAGTACTAAAAAAGAAAAACCTATTGATACATCCAAATTGTGTGAATTTTGGTGAATTATGCTTAACAAAAAAGTCAATCCCATAAGATTACATACTATATGATTCTATTTATATAACATTATGAAATGATAAAGTTTTATAGATGGAAGACAGATTAGTGGTGTCCAGAAATTGGGGACAGGAGGAATAGGAGGTAAGAGAAAGCTGTTTGTAGTTATAAAATCACAGTAGGAAGGATACTTGTAGCTTTGGGACTATTCATTGTCTTGACTGTGAGGGTGGAAGCAGGCACCTACATAGGTGATAAAATTGTATAGAATTAAATGCAAACACACACACACACACACACACACACACAGGAGTATGAGCAAAACAGGAGAAATCTGAATATGATTGGTGGATTATATGAATGCCCTTATACTGGTTGTGATATTATAGCATAGTTTTACAAAACATTACAGCTGTGGAAACTAAGTAAACGGTTTTTCTGCATTATTTCTTACAACCTCATATGGATCCATAATTATCTCAATAAAATAGTAACAGAAAATTCAGAACCCCTTAAAAAAACAACGGAACACAAGAATGCCACTCGAATTTCTTAGATTAAATGATTTTTTAATAATGTTACTTATTTAGTTATTCCCAGCTAAAGAATAATCACGTGTGAAGTCAAATGAATATATTTTCAGACATGCAAGAACATGCAGATTTTCTTTCTTGTAACTCTATTAGAAGATAGCTGACAATAAACCACAAGAAAAAAAATGCTATTAAAAAAAAAAAAGGACAATTGAGATTCCAGTAAATCCAAAAGATACTCACATGAAGAATTTTGGAACATGTCAAGAAAGCAGTTGGTCAAGATCAAAACTTCAGGCTACAGAAGGATGTTTCTGAGATAGTTAATGAACCTCATTCAATATGAAGTTTCAATATGATTTCATTCATTCAATATGATTTTAAGGATTGATTAAGAATTTACTTTACTTGTGTTTTTTGGTGTCAGCATTAAGAAATTAATGCTTTTCACTAATTTCAGTAAAACAAAAAACTTGGCTTACATTTGAAGTGAAGAAGAAGCATGTGGCATTGTTTTATAGAACTGAAGGGTATGGTAAGCAAATACATTTGACCTTGACGCTAGGGACATTTTATTTTTATTCTATGGAGAATTCATTCCAAATCAGTTTCTCATTATATAACTACCAACTTTCTGAAGTTTATTAGTCTTTGAAGTATTAAAGTCATCTCTAAGTTTAATTTTTAACCATTTTCCCTGTAAACTGTATAATTTTAGTAAATGTGAGACAAAGATAACAAAAGTGTTTATTTCTTTCAGAGTTCTAATTAAGATAACCTTTGATTACAGCTGAACTGAATTACTAAGACTTTTATTAAATGTATTTTTATTCACTATAATCATTAATATCTTTCAAACTGGGTTTGTAATATTTCAATCCCAGTAATAACTAATGGGTCAAAATGTTTATCTGTTGTTTCTACAAATGTATTTCCTTCTTAGACATGAATGGGAATTTGCAAGTCACATTAATTAGGTGTGATTGTTTATCTGGTTGACAATATGTTGGACATTTTAATAGGTTCAGAGAAATCTGTGAGCATCATGTAGTAGTCATATAATAAAAAAGCCAAGCTGATATGAGGAAGGGAATTGTGGATGGTGGAAAATGAGCTATTAAAATAGAAAAACGCAGCTGGCAAAGAAGCAAATAGAAAACATTAAACTGACGAGCAATTTCTCAACCTTGGGAATAGGGTCAGGATGAAAAATGTTACTACAATGGAATCGTCCCCTAACTATTACATTTGCAGTTTTCCTGTAATGAGTGAGAAATCCTTATCAAGGAAAAGCAATTACTGAAGAATGTACCTTCTGGGAAGCAAATTTATAAGGTGAACACACTTAACCTAGAGATTAAATCTTAAAAAAAAAAAAAAAAGATCACTAAGTTTCTCACAAAACACTAACATTTTATTGGTTGCCAGAAGTTGCTGATAGGTCGTTAATAACAATAGCAAGTGTTGAAAAGAGTGTCAAACTTCCTGTTAACCAGTCCATGTGGTTTTCAATTTTAAAAAGATTCATTTTATTGTGTGAACGCATTACCAGATAAAACCAGTAGGTGGGTTTGTTTTGTCGAACCCCTACCCCACTTTGGCTTGAGAAAATGCACTGATATTTCTATTCAGCTCTGTACTAATGTACCAGACTCCTTCCTGAAACATTAATCAACCACAGCCAGAATGAAAATCAATATAACCCTGAAACATAGCTCCGGATACCAAAAATAAGTGTGAAAAAAGACAGAGCATGCGGCATCTTTCTCAATGTTTTGGAGAATTGTGCTAGCTTTGCAAAGTGCAACTGTTCTTTTTTTCCCTCTGTAAACAGCTATGGATATGAATTTTATATGACATTTTCAATGCTAGGTGATGTATTCCCAAAACAATATTATTAAAGGCTGAGTCTCTGTCCTCTACTGGCTGTTATTTATGATTGTTGCTTTGTGGCAAACAAAACACCAAACACAAATAAATAGCTGTTCTGTGTATGGGCTTTTCCCCTCAGTGTAGAAAACAAAAGTATACATTTTGGTTTTTGCTCAGGAAAGGGGTTTATTCATGTAAAACAGAATTCCTTTCAAGAAAGGTGTGTACGGAAATAAAACTAAGCTAGGTAATAAATTCTGCTATATGAACTAATTGATTCAGCTGATAAAAAATAACATGGGGCATCACAGATGGAAAAGGATCCATTGCAACTAAAAAGGGAAGCCAAACCTGCTTTCTTCCTTTATTCCTTCTCTGTCTCTCCATGTCTCTCTCTGTCTCCATCTCTCTGTCTCTCTCTTTCACATACACACTATACTGTTAATTACAAAAGAGTATGTGTGAAATCCCTGAGTATGTGAGGATTTTAGATGTTTCATTGGCAGTTCATTTCAGAGTTGTTTATTCATCCATATTTAGGTTCCTTTTTGAAATAAATATGTGGTGTCTATAAACAATGGCAGTCCTGGGTTTACCACATAGTACTTTTTTAAAAAAAGAAAAAAATACAAAAATAGTGATGATAGTTCCATATTTTGTAAAAATTTGAGATATGAAAACAACTTATATACCAATAAAATAGTAAGGATTTAATAATCAGGTTTTGTTCATAATTCTGGTAAAAACAATATGTAGGGGATAATACCTTTTTAAAGATTTAATTGTACTGGGATTCGACTGTATTCTACACTTCGCCATTCTCATTAAAATATAGACATGATACTGTAAGGACCGGAAATAAACTTCGCTGTGTGACTTGCATTATCGAGAGTGTTCTCTGTCTAATTGAGGGGTGGTCGACTCCGTACCCTAACAATACGTCTGCATCCATAATTCTTGCCTTCTGCTTTTTGGGTGGTGTTTCTCATGCATTATCTCAGTTGCCTATCACACAAATGTTTAAGAGAATATATGTTGTTATCTACACTATTTTGCAGATGAGGAAACTGAGGTTCAAAAAATTAAAACCAGACAAATAACATTTATCCAGATTATCCAGAGTTTATCCAGGGATGGTAATGAGGGAAGGAAAGGCTGGCTGAGGACTAAGCACGGGCTGACACCCTGCAACCTCCCTCCCACCCCACCCCACTCCTGGGTGGGACAGGTCTGACATTCTTCCAGAATCTCCCAACTATCTATCTTAATGTTAATGCCTTGCTAAAGGGGAAAAACCACCTTAATTTGACAACGGCAAGGACTCTGGTATCTTGTAGGTCCTCTATAGCATATGAAAGTTCTTCTGAAACCTCCCTTTTTCTTACCTCCCCCAACTCCATTGTACAAAATCAGCCACCCCTTACAAACCTTTGACCGCAGTTCTTTCTGCCATGGGTCCGGGTCTCGTGGTTTAATAAAGCACCATTTTGCACCAAAGACATCTCAAGAATTCAGTCTTGGTCATCAGCTCTGGACTGCACCCCACTGAACCTCACTTATAGTCTAAAACTTAATTAACTATGCATGTGAAATGAGCACAATCAAGTGGGAGGAGTGATTCATCACTCATCCTTTCCCTGGCACTTGTAAGGACCTGTCTAGCCAGAGGCTTCCATTGAGGTTAAATAATAACCTTGTTGTTTAACCCTTAAACTGTCCCTGTTCCCCTTCCCCAGGGGATTTACTTAAAAACAAGTCCTGGAAACCAGCTCTAGGTAACAAAGCCCAGATATGAGGATGCGTCAGGCCAGGTGGAGATATCCGATCAGTGAGGGGATGCATACTGTCTCCCCAGTTACCAAGGAGTATGGGCCCCGCACTTTGGGCACCTTTTGGGCACCAATTCTGACCAAGGTGATAGGATGGTTCAAATGTCTACTAGGGTAAACTATAATTCAATTGGTCACCTAGCATGACTGTGCAGCTTTCTCTGTGTGTTACAATCTCATTGGCCACCTGTGTGTGGCCAGGCCCGACCGCATGGCCTTTGCCCTTAAAAGCTAGTATGTGAAACAGAGAAAGGTCTACCTCTATGTAAGAGGCATGGCCCTGGCCGCTCAGTTTGATTCTTGATGCTTGGTGGAAATAAAGCTTTGTTTGACCTTCGCTTTATATCAGTCTCACTCCTTTAATCACGGACCCATTTTGGGGGGGCAAAACAGCACTAACTTGCCCTTGGGTTCTACAACTGTGGCACATCAAACTGACCTCTGATCTACATTCTCTGTCCTCAGGATTTTATGCTTCTGTTCTATTTGAAAACAGACTGAGAGAAATGCCCCTCAATTTCTGTTTTTAGAAACTTATTCAGGAATAAGATTCTGGGCACATGGGAATGTTATATTTCCATGAGTCTAACTATTACTACTCTGTTAACATCTGCTAGGTAGAATTAAGTGGAAGCTCAGGCCATTTTAGCAACAGAAATTGCTGAAAGTGTTAAAAATTAGTGAAAAAGAAAAATAGTTAATTTGAATTACACTTCTCATCCTTATCATTTCCTTTTTTATTGCTAAAGAAGATAATTGCTCAGCAAGTAATCAAAGGAATTCTCAGGCGCCAAGGGCAGACATAAATCCTAATGAATAATAAGGCACAGGCTGTATAAAAATGATATCAGAATACTTTTTATTGCTTTGTATGTTTTTGAAAATCCTCAGGAATAGATGAGAGACAGGTGATTTCTTATCCTTGTAAGTATGACATTTTGATAACCAAATCCTGTTTTTAAAATAATAGGATGTGTTATGTAAGTTTCACACATATTCTCTGGGTCCATTTTGAAAAAACAAGTAATCAAAACCAAAACCAAACAAAGAAAACTTCTAACTTTTCACTTCTAACTTTTCACAACTGAGTCATTATATTCAATAGTCCCATCCTGGAACACTGATAGGATAGGAGCCTTTCTTTTTGTAGGTGCTATCCACAAACCTGATAATCAGGAGGAGGCCTTTTGTTTGTTTTCATGCTTGCAGCCTTGTTCTGGCCACAGCTATGCAAAGGGTGAGTGTTAGAGGTCTTCAGGAAATTTGCATTAAAATTACTTGCAGACTTCATCGTGCATTCATCTTTTTCTCCAATCTTAAGCATCCTGAGCCACTCTGGGGTTTTTAAGCTCTCTAGATGAGCTTTATATCAAAGAATCAATAATTGTCAATTTTCATGGAACCTAAGGATCACTCATGAATAACAAGAACTATATGTTTATACCTACCTAATACTGAAAAAAAAAAAAAATGGGGTTTAGTGTTTCATTCTCCAAACATCATTTATCATATTATTCAATTCTCATGTGATTTATAGATTCAGAAAGTCACAAAATTTCCTTATTGGCTACTTAGTTTTATCCTGATTATGTATACCAGACCCTAATCTAAAAATTATATGTGTATAAAATACAGATGATTTATATAAATTAGTATATATAAAAACTTTAGAATCTATCCTGGCACATAACTAGCACCATGGTAGTATTTTTTAATAACATTTCCCTTAATTTTTACAGTGTGACATAGTTGTGCCATTTTATAGGTAAGGAATTGAGGTTCATAATTAACTTCCGTAAATTAATATAATTATCTATTATGTGCTTTAAATTCGTATTTTTGATTACAGAACAGGTACTAATTTCAGTGAATTATTTTACCTCCTATTTAAGAAAAAAATAATTTCAGTCAGAGAACAATTTGGAAATAATTATTCCATGTAAATCTTTTTTTTTTCAGTAGAGAAACACCACATGGAGATTTAGTTTCTGGAAATTCAGTCCCACAGAACACATTACATGATTCTGAAAATATATGAAGATAAAAAAAGTTTAGAAACTTTATTTCAAAGATTTTCAACTAAAGCCTTGAATTCAACTCATATGGCTTCATTTTGAACTTTATTGATACTTGTATGAACTTCAACTCAAAAGAAGGTTTGATATATATTTTACTAGCCACCCAGAGATTAAAAGCAGCAGAAAAGATATAAAGGCTATTTGAAAAAAAAAAAAAAAAAAAGCATCATTAATGTTGAATTTTCAATGATTGACATAAAGAACATGAGACGAATTTAAGAAACAAAATTTCATAAACATGTGGTACAAACATCACCTTCAAAATTAAAACTTGAGGCCTGAAAACAAAACAAAAAGAAAAAGTGAAAGCAGTATCCTTTGCTTTTAAAGACTATAATATTTGTAACACATTTGAGGAGGATCACTATGAATTCCCATATCAAAAATCATACTAATAGAATTTAGCCTCATTTTACTTGGAAAGTTCATTATGTTCAGTCTATTTTTCTCCAACAATATTATGCCTGCAAATACACCCATCCTCTCATATAATCCCATGTATGAGCAGTCTCCCACCACAGGGAGAATATAGGAGGGTAGAATCAGGATTGTGCCTGTAAATGTAGCAAGATTCAATGGCTAGCCAGTGTCTAGGAAATGCAGCACCTGCTGTACATTTCCCCTTACGGTGCATTAGCCAGACAATGAGTGTTTAAAGAGCCACTTCCACAGTGAATTAGAATGCTATTTAGCTTTTTACTTGTCATTATTTCTCAATATTATTGATAGCTAAAGTATAAAATAATGAAGAAAAGAGTCGAGTATCTGTTAGTGGCCAGTTTTACAATGGAGTGCAAAAGAATGTTGTAAAATCCTAGTACCCTGAAATGATGGGCAAATGACACATAAGGGCAGAAAGGGTATAAAGCATATTCCTGGTATAATGTATATTATTAAAATATGATGCATAAAGCTCAGTGTATTCCTTCACCTAACATATAAATATATATAGTGTTTCTAGGAAAGGAGAGACAATGTTGGGAACTAGAATAAAAAATGATGTAGGAAAGACATTAGGGTTTGAATCTGAAGCCAAGAAAGAATTCTTGAGATATTTTTGGTGCAAAAAGGGGATTTTATTAAAGCACGGGGACAGGGCATGTGGACAGGAGATGCAATGGGGTCAGGGGGAGCGACCCATTATATACTTTCAAGTTAGGAGGTGGTTAAGGATAGCTTAAGTCTCTGAGGAATATTGGAATCAAGGTTTCCAGGACCTTGAGGGGGCTAGCTAGCTCTTGTTGGGAAAACATCATTTATTACCATCTAATAAAACCTTGGTCTTAAAACCCTTCAGATGTGTATCAGTGGGCCATATGCTTAGGGGATGATTAGCAAAATGTATCTTGGGGGGAGGGGTTAGAGATAAAGAAAGTTTCCAAAGGAATTTTTAGATGTTAAAGTAGGCTTACAGGATACTGATGGGGGTGCGGTCTTGGGCTAGGATTGCCTTTTGCCCTTAGCAAAGTATTAACATTGAGGCAGTTGAGTCTCTAGAGGAATGTCACTCTGCTTGTTTCAAGGACTTCTCAGTGGGCTCCAGGTAGTAGGGAAGTTTAATAATTTTTATTTTGCCTTTGTTTCCCACATTAAAAAAAAAAAATCTTGCAGTTCACCTATATTTATAAACTTATTATGAAAAGTAGGAATTTTATAGTTATTTGTCTTTCATAATCAAAATTATTTATTGTGTACCTATTATGTGTCAGGTATTAGAAGTACTAAGGATACTGGGTTGCTATGAGTCTGTTTTTATTCACAGATTCATTCATTCATTATTTCATTATTTCTTTCACCAAATATTTATTATATCTCATCATCTAGGAAGAAAGGTGCTGGGCCTTAATCCTTGCCCTTATAGAGTTTGGATGAATATAAATCATTGTGCTAAATTCCGTGTTAGATTCAAATATGGACAGCTCTGGCTCTGAATGTACTAAGGAAAGCCCAGTAGAGAAGAATAGAAAGTGCCTTTCATTTCTCTTATGGTGTAGGGAGTCTTAACAGGTAAAGCTTCTCAGAAGTGATGTTTGAGAACCTCATCCTAAAGAAAAAAAACAGTTTTATTCATGGAGAAAAGGGTTAGGGAAAGACCCAGACTAAAGTAACTATTTAAATAGTTGTTCCACCACTTGTTAGTTTAAACCTAAATTCAAAACAGAGCTAGATATCCAGATGTCTGCTGAGCGTCTTCATTGTAACGACCAACAGGTAACTTAAAGTAGATCGAATGGATTCATTATCTTTACCTTTTCCCATTTACCCATCCTTCTCTTCTATCTCCTCTGTTGCTAAGCAGACTCACCCTCCAGTCTGTCACACTTCAGCCTTGATTCTTCATCCTCTCTTATTTCTAGGTAATCAGCTAGATGCTAAGCCTCATGGAAGGTACCTTATAAATTGCAATTCAGTCTGTCCCGTTCTCTTCATTCCATTACCAATTAATACAGGTCCTCTTCATTACTCACCTGGATTATTACAACTAATCTCTGTGCTTGAGGTTCCTTCTTCTTATATTCATTCTTTTCACGGACCAGCATGCTCTTTCTTAACTAAAGCACACATTAGTTCATGTCCCTTCTGCTTTAAATGCTTCAGTGATTTCTTAGTGCTTTAGAATTAAATCTATATTACCAATGTGGGCTAACAGGCCATTGAGATCTGGTTCCTGTCTACCTCTGCTCTTTTATGTCCAGTAATTTTTCTCACTTATATCCTTCTTTCCAATCACAGTGACCCATTTATAATTCAGAATATATGAATTTAGTTTTATGATTCTGTGCTTTTGAACCCAGGAGTCTATTGATTTATTCAAATGAATATTTATTTAAATAAATTTTGAAGTGATCATCTCTTATTTTTGCCTAGTTTTAATTTTTAGTCCACTTTTTGTGCAACAAGGACCAGAATAACTCTCTTACCTCACTGGAGGAATGTGAACATAACCAAAAGAAGGTCAATCAGGTTTTCTCTTGGGGGATTTGAATCTTGAATGAAGAGAAACAGGAGTAAAAGACAATTAGAGAAGAACATATCTAAGGGATAGTTCATAGGTTCTTGTGAGATGATAATACTTATCCAATGTCCCGTTTAAAATGATAGTATTTATCAAATTTTTTTTTTTTGCATCTGTAGAAATGATCATATTTTTTTCTCCTTCATTCTGCTAGACTGGTAAATGGTAGTAAATTTTAAACCAACCTTGCATTCTTGGAATAAACTCAACTTTATCCACATTAAAATGTTCTTGCATCTCTCCATTATCCTCTGTGTTACAGTTACTGTTGCTGTATAACAAATTGTCTCCAAATGTAATGACTTAAAACAACAATCATATTATGTTCAATAATTCTGAGGTTCATGAATTTAGAAAGGATACAGTGGAGACCAGCTTGACACTGTTATGGATGACCTGGACTCAGCTGCAAAGTTTCCCAGGCTGGGGGATAAAAGCATCTGAAAGTTCATCCATCTATATGTCTGGCATCTAGGTTTGGAGGCTAAAAACTAAGTATGCTGAGTGACTCATCCCTATGTGGCTTTTCTGTGAGGGACAGCCTTAGGTAGTGAGTACTGTGAGTGCATAAGTAAGCTGGAAACTGCATCACTTTTCCCAAAGTGGCCTAGAAGTCACACAGCATAATTTCTGTCACTTCTATTTTTTCCAAGAAAGTCATAAACCCACTAAAGTCTTACCAAAACAGCTCATGTTTTGGTCTCATCATGATAACTATTTTTCTATTTTTTAGAAGCTGTATATCTAGTCTATGAGAGAATTAAAAGCCTAATCTTGTGACAGAATGGCAAACACTTGTAGGTGATAGAAAGAAAAAAAAAAAAAAAAACACCGATTAGGCTTAGACACTGGGTGATTCCTGAAATGATCTCTTTATCCCATCAACCTTTATTCCCAAAGAAAACTGCAGTTATCTGACAACAAATAACTCTTATGGATATGAGCCAATTTTCAGATAATTCCTTTTCAAATGAGACTAGTAATTCACTCATCATTGTTTATTAGAAAATGATTTAGCACATACCTATATTGTAATACAATATAATCAAATACTCTCTAAAACCTTCAAGAGAGCCTCTGTCAACATAACCAAATTAGTTGAAAATTTTTGTGCTTTTTTGCTGCTTTAACAATCAGTTGTGTACTAGTTCACCATTCCCAAAGGAGACCAAAGAGAATTGCCCCTGTCCTTTAAAGATTACTCCTGATTCTTGTAGAACACTTAGGAATAGATTATAGAGTATACAAGACACACTGAGACACCTAAGGTTTCTGTGAGGTGAGACTGATATTACAGAAACACCAAAGAACCTCTACCATTACCATTACTATCATCATCATTGCTAATATTGAGTGATTTCTATGTGCCATGCACCTTTATTATTTTATTTACTTTCTTTTGTTATTAAAAAAAATTTCCACCAAGAAAGAGGGTGTTTAAATTTTCCAAAGCCACTTGTCTTTGACACTTCAAAGATAAAGTTTCCAGTGAATGAATATTCCAACCAATTTGTGTTTTGTTTGATTTCGGTGGGTTTTTGTTGTTGTTGTTGTTATTGTTGTTTTGTTTTTAAGATTTTATTTACTCATTTGAAAAAGGGAGCATGAGCAGGGGGAAAGGTAGAGGAAAAGAGGACAGGACAAGTAGGATCCCTGACTAAGCAGAGAGCCAGCACAAGACTTAATTCAAGGACCCTGAGCCGGAGTCATAGGCTTAACTGACTGAGCCACTCAGGCACTCCTTGTTTGGTTTTGTTTTTACATCAAATCCTGTATTTCTTGAAAGCATAAGTAACTTTTGAGGCTGGCCAGAATCCAATACTCATAAATACTATTCTTCATGACAACAAATTTAGGTTTAAGTCATAGTACATCATCCCTCATGACTGTGTATCTCTTTGACCTAAAATACATCCTGTTACCGGACTGAGCTGAAGGATTTTCAAATGAAAAAAATGACAGTTTTGTCAACATGTCATTGTGGTCTTCTACTTAGATTTTGTGTAATAAAAGGAAGTATGAAGGGTGGTGGAGCTTCCTATATAATTGATTCCTAAAACATTCAGAAGACTTCCAATTTCAACTCCAGCATGTAAACATTGTGAAAGTTACAACTTCTACATTTACTACAAGAAAAGGATGAAACGTAATAATATTCCTTGGACCCATCAAATATTTCCAGTTGGCAGGCAAACTACCAGTGTAACATGTATTATTAGAATTATTAGAATACCAGCAGAAGGAAAAAGAATAGAGAAGAAAAAATATTTTAGAAAGGAATGGTTAGGGGCACCTGGGTGGCTCAGTGGGTTAAGCCATTGCCTTGGGCTCGGGTCATGATCTCTGGGTCCCGGGATCGAGTCCCTCATCGGGCTCTCTGCTCAGCAGGGAGCCTGTTTCCTCCTCTCTCTCTCTCTGCCTGCCTCTCTGCCTGCTTGTGATCTCTGTCTGTCAAATAAATAAATAAAATCTTTAAAAAGAAAGAAAGAAAGAAAGAAAGAAAGGAATGGTTAAGGGGAGACTTGGTGGCTCAGTGGGTTGAGCCTCTGCTGTAGGCTCAGGTCATGGTCTCAGGGTCTTGGGATGGAGCCCCGCATCAGGCTCTCTGCCCAGCAGCGAGCCTGCTTCCTCCTCTCTCTGCCTGCCTCTCTGCCTACTTGTGATCTCTGTCTGTGTCAAATAAATAAAGAAAGTCTTTTTTTTTCTTTTTAAAGATTTTATGTATTTATTTAACCCACTGAGCCACCCAGGCACCCCCAATAAAAAAAAGTCTTAAAAAAAAAAAGGAATTGTTAAGATTTGGGTTAGAAAGACAAATCTTAACAAATTTAAAGGAAGAGAAAACATGCAAAATCTGTTCTTGGGCAACAGTGGACTTGAACTAGAAATTAATTATGTAAAAATAACTTAAAATTCTCCAAATATTTAGAGATTAAGCTATGATTCTGAAGAACAGACAGGTCCTGTATTAAGAAGTATTCAGAGAAATTTTAAAATATTTTTAGCTATTTTAAAATGAAAGTGAAACTTACCAAATATGTGGTATGCTTGGAGGGAAATTTATAACATTGGATGCATGTTTTAGGAAAGAAAGATCTAAAATCAATACTCTAAGCTTCAGCCTTAGGAAACTTGAGAAAGAAGAGCAATTAATATCTAAAGCAAGTAGAAGACAAATAATAAAATTTAGAGTAGAAAATAATTAATTTGAAAACAGGAAAACAATAGAAAAAAATCAATAAAATGAAAAACTGGTGGGATGCCTGGGTGGCCTGAAGGCAGCTCAGGTCATGATTCCAGGGTCCTGGGATTGAGTCCCACTTTGGGCTCTCTGCTCAGCTGGAGGCCCACTTCTCTTTCTCCCTCTGCCTGCTGTTCCCCCTAATTGTGCTCACTTTCTGTCAAATAAATAAGTAAAATTAAAAAAAAAAAAAGGAAAGAGAAACTGGTTATTTGTAAAGGTCAGTAAGATTGATAAACCTCTAGCCATACTAACCTAGAAAAAAATCAATCAGAAACTACCAATATCTATATAAAGTAGGGGTCTTCATTACTAATCCAATAGACACTTATTTAATGAAGGAATGCTATAAAACTGTATGCTCCCAGGGTCGCCTGGATGGCTCAGTGGGTTAAGCCTCTGCCTTCAGCTCATGTCATGAGCTCAGGGTCCTGGGATTGAGTCCCACATCGGGCTCTCTGCTCAGCAGAGTGCCTGCTCCCCCCCCCCCCCCGCCGCCTGCCTCTCTGCCTACTTCTGATCTCTCTCTCTGTCAAATAAATAAAGTCTTTAAAAAAACAACTGTATGCCCCCAAATTTGATGTATTAGGTAAAGTGGACCATTTCTTGGAAAGATAAAATTTACCATAACCCACAGAGGAGAAATATATATTATATGTAGATTATAGATTATATATATCTATGTATATAGATACATATGTATGTATATTTATCTGGTAAATAAATAGAATAAAAATTAATACACTTCAAATAAAAGCATCTATCTTAGTTTATCTACTGGTGAATTTCATATTTAAGAAATCTTGTTTGATGATGAGTTTTAGATGCAAACAATACTGATTCTCCACGATCTCTTCCAGAAATTACAAAAGGAGTATCCAGGAAGACTAATATATGTAAGATAGAAATCCAGTAGTTTTGTCTATTTCTACTAACTTTGTCATAAGACCATTTCAAAATATATTCCCTATCTTGCCAACAATATAAAAACAAACAATCCAAAAACGAAATGGTCAGTCATAAGCAGTACAATCAGAGTTATTTTAGATTTATGTTTTACTGCTAGAAACACATGCAAAGGCTTAAATCAAATGAAATGTATTTCTTTTTCATATAAAAGTCAGGATATGGGCAATTCTGGACTGGTATTGATGGCTTTCCTCCATGGGGTCCCCAGGAAGACAGGCTTTTCTCCACTTAGTGTTTCAGCAACCCTATTGGGTAATATTATTCTAATGGTTGAATAGGGTAATTAGGGTTTGGAACACATTATTTATATTCAGGTAGCAGATTAGAAGTAAGAGCCTAGGAAAATGGAACAAAAATTAAAGTCCAGTGTCTTTAATGGAAAACTCCAGGAATTTGACATATAACATTTCCATTTATATCTGGGTTTGACCTAGTTGTAAATGAGGTTGGAGGATGTGGCCTTTATGAACAATTATATGCCCAGCTAAAAATTGTGGGAAAAGAAAAATAAATATTAGAAACATCTTTCTTCCGTACTACCTACAATCCATGGTGTGATAGCTTGGTTTCTCTGAATGTGTTTATAAATCACCACTACTTGCATCCAGTTACACACAGATTATGTCTCTAAAACAATATTGATTAGTAGAATATTATGCATTGACCAAAAATTTCTGTATTTGCATTCTCCAATAAAATAGCCAGTAGCCACATGGACTATTATTATGCACTTGAAATTTGGCTGTGTGAATGAAGAAATGGATTTTTTACTTGATTTGATTAAATTTAGACTTAAATAATAGCATATTGCTAGTGGTGCCATATTGATAACAAAAACAAAACAAATGCTCCCATAGCTAGAAGCTTAAACTTGCTTCCCAGCCTCTGATGGACAATTTATAGATTTGTTTGTTAATTACCTGACAAAAGCAAGCTTTCCAACCTACAGGAAACTTATGTGATAATATGATAAAGACGGCAAAACCTTAGAAATGCATGTTCTGTTTCTGTCTCCTATTTTTCCCATTATGATTTTAGTCTAGGCTTCCCTTGTAACATCTTGCTATCTTTTATGTTTTTTAACTTTAAATTAAGTAAGAAATTAGAAAAAGTGTCTGGTATAACCCTTTTTATGAGTTTGTAGCATTGTCTAGGGTCATTTGAGTACTCTTGGATCCCAGTAGTTCCTGTGATTAGGGTATATGGTGCAAGGCTAGAAACAGTCTAAAAATTCTGGGAAGTGCATTATCATTCTTATCATAACAATGTGGAGGATCATAGATCTTTGAAGAATTCAAAGATTTTAGTCCTCCCTCATGACCATTTAACACATTCAACAGAAATTATACTGGTAACACTCTTTTTTTTTTTTAACCTATGAATATGTATACAGGTGTCTTTATGTATGTAAATATGCGTATCTGTATGAGAAGAGTGCAAGCATCAAGTCTTACATGTATAAACAGGACACTTAGGAGATTTCCTGGCTCATAAATGTATATGAAAGTTGAGGCTATTTCAAAGAGATTGAGAAGCAAAGAAAATAAAAGGAAAATTTAATTTCTCAGTGAATAAGGGAATTAAAGAATTTAAAACTATTGCCTTATTTGGTGGTGGAGGGAGGATAAAAACTCTACAGAGAAAAAGCAATTCATCCAAACTTGGCTGGTTTCTATGTATTTTCTGCAGTGTACCTATGTGATTTTCATTTCTCCTTACTATACCTTCTTCCAAAACAATAATCCTATTTACTGCAGTTAGAAATTTGAGGTTTGTTCATCTTGTTTTTGTAGATCCAAAATTTAGCTCCTGCTAGGAGTGAATTATGTATACCTACATGTTGAGCTTCAGGCAGAACTCAAGAAAAAGCAATTGCTATTTCAATTTATTAAATGTATTGCAAGCAAATTTCTGACTTTGGCACATCTCTGTCAAGAAAATTAGAGTTTTAGAAGTGGAAAGTTTCCAACTACCATACATTTACATGTAGCTTATTCTTAAGTGGAAACCTTATTCTGGTGGGGGAACCAGAATATGGTATTTAGATTTAGGTGATAAAAGAAAACAAAAAATGACTTTTTTTCTTTTATTTAATTTTGATTTTTCACAGTTTATATTAAGAGAATAATTTTTGGTTTGTGAGAGGAAAATCCTTTTACATTTTGGGTGAAAAATTTTATTATAAGTCTGATATCAATAGCTAACATATTTATATATCTAGAAATACAACTATAAGACTTTTTCTCTGTATGCATGGAAAATGATTTGGTGGGGGGGCCTGGCTGGCTGTTGGTTGAGTGTACAACTCTTGGTTTTGGCTCGTGTCTTGATCTCAGGGTCATGAGTTCAAACCCAGCATTGGGCTCCACGCAGAGAATGGAGCCTACTTAAAGATAAAAAAAATAAAAAGGAAAAAGATTCTGGGTTAGAGAAGAATTATATACATAAATTACCATGTATTCAAAGGTGTGAACTAATAAAGAAACCAAAGATTTATTAAAAAAAAATCACTAAAAATGAAGATGATCAGTTACTTTCCTCACACACACACACACACACACACACACACACATATATATATATAGATATATATATATACATGTGTGTATGCACATTTACATATATATGTATACACCTGTAAATATATACACATATGTTTTCATTGAAAATCTATCTATCTATATATATCTATATCATCTTACTCAAGAAATTAGAGTGAGGAGATAGAACCTTAAGCTTCTCAGATGTTATAGTTTGCTTTGAGGAGTTGTCATTTGCTCTTAAATGGGGTGAGATAAATTTGTGTTTCAATGCCCTAGAACCAAGTTTGCCCTGGAGAATAATTACCACAGCTAGAAAAGAGCAGTTTGGAGAAGGCAAAAAAACCTCAAAGGTTTTCTCCAAGAAAGGGAAAACAATTCAGATCTTTCCCTAAAAGCAAGCAGCACTTTAGAAGGAATGGAATCTGGAATGGGAAGGGAGGGATGAAGGTACGGAATAATGGAGGGAGGGAAAGCCACATTCAGCTAGCAGCACACTTCAGCTGTGGTCCATGAAATAAATTTTTTAAGACCGTTTACTCATTTAATAAGAGAGTTTTTAAATTGTCCAACTTTTCTAAAAATGCATGACCTGTGATCATTATATAATGCTTTCATTACAGTAATATACTCAGAACCATAAGTTAGTATTTAATTTTGAGGATTAATTATCTGAAATTATATCATTAAATACCATTCACATGTTTATTCAGCATTAAACATTATTTCAGGAAGGAATATTTTGGGGTTGCTGAGGGTTGGTACACAGAATTCTTTTAAAGAGGAGGATGAAAAGCAGAGCACTGCTGAACCTTTTAGAATTAGGCCTCCAGCGTGGAAGTGGGAGAACTGTTTTCTATGACAATTATGGAGACGATTAAAACTGGTTTCCTTCAAAACATACATGTGATTCTAGAAAATGTCCCTGTTTCCTTTGCTTTGTTTTTTAAATAACATTTTCCTAAGGTGAAAAAAATATATATATATAAAACACTATAATTTCAAGATGCAAATGTTTATCAGCTTGGACCAAAGAGTGCCTAAACTTCAGAATTTAATAGTGTTTTCATTATGGGGATGGCATTTCAGAAATATGTTTAAAAAGTGAATTTATTTTTTTTGATATGTTTATTTCTAAACAATTGCTATTATTACTGGAACTTTTTCCTGTGGAAAAATGTAATTGAACTTTGATTACTGACTACAAGAATCTAATAACTTTCCTTTCAGATGAAGCATGATGCCTGCTGTCAAACATGTATTGTTCACAAAATACTGTCACAAAATTCTTGCTTTTCTTGCCAGTATCTCAGAACAGTGTTAAGCATAAATCAAACATTTCCTGAGAAAGAAAGGCTAATTTAATAAATGCTCAGGTGAAAACAAAAAGCTTTTTGCTTTGAATGTTTTACAAGAATTCCCATAAATAGCATACAATAACAAGTACTATGGTCCATGATAATATTGTATATGACTACTAAAGAACAGTATATTTAAACAATATTTTTCTGAAGTCAGTGACATTTAGTAGAAATATTGTCTCATCAATATATTATTTCCCATTAAATTTCTTAGTGATACTCCTGAGTTGTAGTGCTAACAGTTAAAATTTTATTTGGCTTTATTTGTTCTAAATTATACATAATTTGTTGGGTATATTTCAATCTGAGCTAAAGAAAAGACACTAGCTATGAAAGGTGGACTAATGGGTTCAGATTTGAGAACACTAGGGCATCTTCTTTACTGCTACCTTGTATGTTTATAGTAAATCCACATAGACCCAATATTCTTTTACTGTTATCTATTACTGTGTAACAAATTACTACCTAAAAGCTTAAACCAACGTACTTTAGTATCTCACAATCACTGTGGTTGAGGAATCACAGTTTACCTTTGTTCCCTGCAAGGCATCAGTCAAGGCGTTGGCTAGAGCTGGCTTATCTAAGGGCTCAGCTGGAGGCCAGGGGGTGGATTTGCTTCCAAGTTCACAAAGTTGTTGGCTACATTCAGTTCCTTGTGGATTGTTGGACTGAAAACTTTGGTTTCTTGTTGGCTAGAAGCTACAGGTTGCCCTCAGTTCTTTGCCAGGTGGTCCTGTCCTTTGGGCAGCTAGCTACCTGCCAGCTTGCTTCTTCCATCCTGTAAGGGAGAGTCTCTTGGTAAGGAAGACATTGTACTCTTCTGTCACATCATTAACATCCTGTTACCGTCTCCATATTCTCTTTAGAAGCAGTTTATCAGTTCCACCCACACCCTAAGAGAGGAGATCAGACAAAGGTGTGAATATCAGGAGGTAGGAATCCTGGGAGCCACTTTAGAGGGTGTCACTATACCATTTTAATAAACCAACAGCAGTGACTCATTGACTGCTTGTAAACTTCGTTATCTGGTATCAAGCAACTTTTATAATCTCATCCCCAGCCATTCAGACCTCTTACCCAAGTTCCAGACACACAATATTCCTAATGATCTTAAAATAGCCTTGACCTCATTCAAATATTCACAACATGTGAACATTTCCTTGTGAGTATTCTGTGTGAACACTTCCCTTCTCCAGGCTTTCAGAAGACTTTCTATACAGTAGTATTTTGTTGTTTTTAAGAATTAATTCTGTTTATTTGCTTATAGTTAATCTCTGCAACCACATTTCTTGCATTTATCCACCACAAAACAAAGTTTATTGACTGTGAGGATGTGTACATTAATGGATGGATAGGTGATTTGATAGGAAAAGGATACTTTAGCTATTCTTTTAGCTTTAATATTCTTTAATATTCTTTTTTTTCTTTAAATATGACTGATTCTTTTTTTATTGACACAGAGTTGACATACAATGTTACATTAGTTTCAGGTGTGTGACACAGTGATTCTACAAGTCTGTCCTTTATGCTATGTTCACCACAAGTGTAGCTACATCCTGTTGCCATATAATGCTATTACAATACCATTGAATATAGTTCCTTTGCTGTATCTTTCATCCCCCATGACTATTTCATTCTATAACTGGAAACCTTTATGTCCCTAAACACTTTACCCATTTGGCTCATCCCCAACTGCCTCCCCTCCCCAACTACAAACTGTACCCATCAGTTTGCTTTATGGATTTGTTGCATGGGTTTATGAGTTTCTTTCTTTCTTTTGTAAGGGCTTATTCAGCTAGAGCAGCCCCATCTCAGTTGAACTACCATTTTGTGGTAAAACTTAAATTGACCTTGCCCCCCAGGGGAACTTAATTTAAAAGCAAGTCCTGGAAACTAGTCCCAGGTAACAAAGTCCAAATACAAGGGTGGGTCAGGCCAGGTGGAGGTATTCACTCAGTGGGGGCACATACTGTCTCCTAGATACCAAGGAGTATGGGCCCTGCCCTTTGGGCATCTTTTGGGCTCCAATTCTGACCTAGGTGATAGGCTGGTTCAACTGTCTACTAGGGTAAATTGTATTCAATTGGTCACCTAGCATCACTGTGGAGTTTTCTGTGTGTGTTACAATCTCATTGGCCACCTGTGCATGGCCAGGCCCAACCACATGGCCTTTGCTCTATAAAAGTTAGTCTGGAAAGCAGGAAGGGGTCGTCCTACTCTCTGTAGGGGCAGTCCCGACCGGTCTGTTTGAAGGTCGGTCTGAGTCTTGATGCATGGTGCAAAATAAAGCTTAGCTTGACCTTCGCTTTGTATCAGTCTCACTACTTTAATCACGGATGCATTATTGGGGTACCCAATTTTGGGGAGACTTTACACTTTCTTTCTTATTCTTTGAATTCTCTAGATTTTAATATCCTAAATGTATAAATATTAATCATATTTATCCATAAATCCCTTTAAAATGGTTATATTACCGCTTGCTTATTATCTCTAGTCTGTATTTTGTGATAGTAAAATCCTCCTTCCCTCTACAATGTGTTCTCTGTTTTTGAAAAGTATCTGAAAGTTCTGGATAATACATTCTTCTCAGTTACTATATTAAAAATACTTTTATCAAGTGAATACAACGTGGTGTACACAAGTGTCCATTAGCATCTACATATGGCAGCATAAATGAACATGGTATATGAATCCAGTAAACTCACTAAACCCAGACATCAGAGAGTACCTCCATGCTTGGATCAGAAAAACGTATATAGGAATATCTGACATTTAAGATACTCCCTGGAAGATAAGATCTAGATATGATAGTATGGATGGCCCTGATTTTTACTAATTGACTAGATATTTCACGTTATCACATATTCTCCAATAATTTTCTGAGGGATGGAAATCCTTAAGGCTGAGCAGTCCCCATAAGGAAATATCAAGCTTGTATGTTTATTCAGCAATCATTTCTTGAAGGATACAGAGATTGTCAAGGCCTGCACATTTCTCTTAATGAATTTATAGTCTAGAGAAGCTTTTTCTTCCTTAAGATTTATTTATTTATTTTAGAGATGGAGAGAGAGAAAGGAGGAGAAGGAGAGGGACAGCAGACCCTACTAAGCACAGAGCCTGACACAAAGCTCCATTCCATGACCCCAAAGATCATGACCTTAGCTAATACCAAGACTCAGAAGCTTAACCAGCTGAGTCACTCAGGCACCCCTAGAGGAGTTTTTTGATTACTACCCTCTGTTAGGTGAAGCCTCTCTTCAATCCAAAACTAAGAGTAATCTAAACCCAGAAAAATGTAAAATCAAAGCATTCTATCCCACAGATTACCCTCAATTATTTAGGGGCCCAGGTATATAATAGTGTGTTACATGTGTTTTATTGTATCTGCTGGGAATCATTCCTTTGCACTCTTCTGCAGAGGTGGCTGGTATATGTCATAGTTATTTGGTTTTGTGGCTTAAACAAAAGATTTGTGTTCAGAATCCAAAGATGGGTGAATTGAAGCAGCAAACCAGGAGCCCTGGGCAAAGTAATTAATAAGTGAGCTGAGCATGAAAATCAAGGAGGTAGAGGAGATCATTTACTTACAGGAAAACAAAGTGTACCTCGTTCCTGTTTTGGCCTTAACCTAGGCTATAAATTTATGCAGAAATACTAACTTTTAATAAGACTGAGCAGGTGTTTTTCTTTTTTTCCCTGAGACACTGACTAAAACTAACACTGATGGACTAAGTTATAGAAACATGTATGGAACCAGAAGAAGGGAATAGAAAAAAAGGAATATCCTAAGGTAGTAATAATATTCCTACTTGAATACACCTGATTTACTTATGGTATCATCCTTAATTTTTATACATGCTAGCTGAATACTGTTTTCTCCCTTTACAAAAGAGAAGAAACAGCTTCAGATCTGAGTGATTTCAGGAGGATCCCAACTAGGAAATGGCTGACATAGGACTCGGCCCAACATCAATCTTATTCCAAAGACTAAGCACTTAGATGAACTTGTGTTATTCAGAGATAAATTAAGTACACACACTCTTACGTGACAGTTTAGTGACTATGAATATACCCTTTTATGTCCCTACAAAAAGTCCTGAATAATCCAAAGGGAATCTCTACTACACAGGATTTTGCAGAAATTTCTGTGCAGCTAAAGGGCATGTATTTGAAAAAACAAAACAAAACAAAACAAAAAACAACAACAACAACAAAACAAAAACACCTCACTCACTTACACATTCTTATAACTCCTTTAGAAAGACCAAAAATACTGCTGAATTTAAGAAGAAATTTCAAGGATATCATTGGTAGCCTCAGGAGGGTATTGTTTGCTTGCTTGGCAGGGGATTAAAGATGTTGTGATTTAAAAGGCAAGCAACAATTAAGAAGCATGTTATTAGACAACACTGAGATTGATAATAACCTAGTAGGTAATATTTGACGCTTTCAACTGAAGGAAATTCCACCAGTATCCTTGGAGAGATTGTAAAAGCTACTCAAGGAATTTGGATTTCAAGATATTTAGAATCTTGTCTTAGCTTTCTGTTTATAACATACACATAAAATCAAGTCACACAGAAAATGATAGTAAATTTACAGGTGGAGAAGAGTATACAAGGAAGAAACAATCTCTGAAGAGATAATGTGTGAGAATTTTCCAAAACCTATGTAATTCATATATTTAAGAATGGGTAAAGGAATATGAACTCTAATCGAGATAAAATTGAAGAAGATTACATTGAAGAACCTGAAAGTTGGGCGCCTGGGTGGCTCAGTGGGTTAAGCCGCTGCCTTCGGCTCAGGTCATGATCTCAGGGTCCTGGGATCGAGGCCCGCATGGGGCTCTGTGCTCAGCGGGGAGCCTGCTTCCCTCTCTCTCTCTCTGCCTGCCTCTCTGTCTACTTGTGATCTCTGTCAAATAAATAAAATCTTAAAAAAAAAAAAAAAGAACCTGAAAGTAAAATTGCTGAAAATCATAATGAAGAGAAATCTTAAATAGAGGAGACCATTTTAAAGAAACAAGATAAGAATGGTATCTGACTTTTAAAAAGAAATGAAGGAACACAAAATGTAACAAAACAGTCTTTTAAAAGACAAAAAGGAAATAACTACCAGTTCTTAATTCTGTCTCCAATAAAAGGACATTTTAAAATAAAGCTGGAAAAATAGTTCTAGAAACACATAAGAGAGGAGATAAATCAGGAGAGAAGACCTAATAAAGAGTTCTTCAAGCAGATAAAAATTGATCCCACTTTGAAACATGTAAATGAAGGCAAAAATGAAGAACAAAAGGAATAATACAGATGTGAATAAATACAAATGAGTATTGACTGTATAAAACAAGAATAATAATGCCTTTTGAAGTTTAACTGTAGAACTAAAATATGTAAGAATAAGATCACAAAGGCAAATGGAAGAAGACTGGATTGAAAGTATTTTAAGTGCCTTGCGTTGTATAGGATGCGGCAAAAGACTATAATCTTTATTGGTTGAAATCAACAGTTGAAAATGTCAAAATAGTAAAATAATATATAATAGGCAAGTTCATAGTGTGGAAATATAGAAAATAAATAATACATAACCCAAAAGAAAGAAAAGAAATAACAAAACGAATGAAAAAACTGATAGAACCAAATAAAAATAGTAAAAAGATAATCATGAAACCAAATATATCTGTAATTACCTCAATATAAATGGACTTAATACATTGGTAGATAAAAAAATTATATGCTGCTTATGAGAGATGCCTCTTAAATATAATTATATAGAATAGTTAAACATATAATGATAGAAAAAAAATGAGAACTCTAACCAGAAGAAATCTAATATAAAATATAAAAATGAGACTTTGCAACAGGTTGTAAGTTTCACATTCTCTAGGTAGCAGACTCAGTGGAAATTAGCTTCAAGATTTTTTGGGGGGAATACTTAAGGAAGCAGCTATAAAAAAGGGGAAAGATGGGTTACATCACAGTTAAAATGAGGAATCAGGCCACTCCCCTCATGGAATGAAGCTAAGAAAGCCCTTCAGAGTTGTTGTATTTGGAGTGAGGTGGCTAGGTTTTTATGAACTTTTCATCAACCAGTCACTGAATATAAGCTGTTGTTGGGAGCGGAGCTGGACTTTGGGTAAGGTGGCTTGCTTTTAGCTGAAGTCTAAAAGTTGAGGACTGTCCATCCAGAGCAATTCTAATAGCTAGGAGAATAAATCCTTCAGTCCAGAAGGTGATCTAAGAAACACAACATAATGTCAACTGTGCATGCTTCGCTTATTAAGGAATAGAATAATAGAAAATGGCACCAGTTGAATGTACTTGTTTGTCCCAAAATATGCTAAATAGGTTGTGACACTAATTCTCACAGTAGTCATATATGGTGTGCATTCTCATCTTAGAGATGAGAAAATTGAAAATTTGGAAGGCAAATTAGCAAGAAAATATTAAAGCTGGAATTCAAACCTAGATTGACATGACTCTCAAGCTTTTATCTTTCCAATATAGATGCTATTTCTAGAATCATAAGGATTTAAACTAAGAGACCTTTGATGATGAAAATTATATATTTAAATGTTAGGTATAAAGCTTATATTTTAGATTACTTCCATCTACTTCATCTTTTTATGGTATTTTTTAACTGAACAAATGACACTTTAATTCCGTAAATAGATTCATTTTAGTCTGAGGGAAAGTGATTTCTATAGCTTAAAAGTACTCCAGAAACTAGATTCAAAAACACATTAGGATTATTTAGTGCAGATAGTCTCAAAGGAAAGCCAGTATGGGTACTAATAATATGATTTTCTCTATGTACCACGAACTATGAATTCAATTTTTTTATTCTCAAGAGATTTCAAATGTGATCATTTCCATTCCAGCCAGCCATACTGTTCCACAGTTCTGATCTCAGAGTATATAACATAGAATTGTCTAATTGTTAAGCTATAAAAAGAAGTCACTGTGTACTTTGGGTTAATTTGAGGAGATTCTACAACAGCCCCATTAATCCTCTAATATTCTATTTATACTAAGAAGCATAGATCTTTTGGAAAGATAAAAAAATTTTCCACCCAGATCTTTATTAACTAAAATATCAATTTTTACCTTGATAATTCATAAAGTCAAAATCAATTATGGTAGTTATTTGTAATCGACTCTTACATGTTCATGTATTCCCTTAAGAAGAATTTGTGTGTTTATGTGTGTGTGTGTGTGTGTGTGTGTGTGTGTGTATCTATGTGTTTATGTCAGTCTTCACATGTATGCTAGTGTCATAGCAAGGTGATGTCACTCTGCTAAGCATCTATAAACAGGTAGGGGTTTCATTTGAAGAATTGTGTTTTTCTCTGGTTCCTTGATATGCTTTCCCTGTTTTCTGGAAACTGAAGCACTTTGGCTTCCACTACCATCTTTTGACAGAGATGCCACCAGGTATCTATACATCTTGAAGGCTAACACAAAATCAATTGGTGCGATTATGCAATTTAGCTGCATTTGTGGTGCTAATTTATCTACTGGCATCTGTAAATGACTTTATTATAAAAAATTCAAAGGTTCTGCTAAAAGCCAAATTAGGCTTGGTAGCAACACAAAAGCATTATCAACAAGGGAAATCTCTAAAAGCACCAGCAACCAAGGAAACATCAAGTGATGTCTGGAAAGACATAAAATGTGATATCAATTCATTAAGTGCTGACTATTGTGGTTTGAATTGAGATCTGAGTAAAAGGGTATTGCTGGTGGATTTGCCAAGTTTCTCTACCGGGAGCCAATTTACCTCTTCCCTTTCAGCTACTTCACAGGCAAGGTAACTGGGGCCAGCAGTTATTAGCAGGTTACAGGTGCCAAAGTTCAATGAAGGGGAAGTTAAAAGACATTTTTAGTAAGTTTCCAAAGAAATATATGTATATGTAAGACACCATTAAAAATGGTCTGATCCAAGGGTAATGATCTTCAAAATTCCTACAGAAAGCAACTAACATGTTAAAGATGTTGATATTTGGGCCACTGATGTCAATGACAGAAACAGTCAATGAAGGCAAGGTTAGAATATCCTTGGCATGAATAAAATTTTATTTTCTATGAATCTCAGAAATTCTGTCAGATACAGGCAAAGATAAAACTTCCGTCTCATGAAGGTCCTGGTAAAATGTTAAATCTGACAAGAAATTTAAAGGTTATTTGAGTTGACAGCCTCCTTTTAGACAGAGATCCAAACAGTTTAGTGGTTACTCCACTTATGGTTGAGATTAAAATCAATCGATCAATTAACTAGCCAATGTTCTTTCCTCAGCTATCTTTCTTAAAATCATATTTGTCAATAGAAAAATCTTCCCTCTTTTGAGTAATTTTTAGCTAAAGGAACAAATTCACTAAGCACTGATCTTTATTTAAAGGCCAATGGCAGATTTAAAGTCTTAGAATTATACTTAACATAAAACTTAAGAAAGTTCACAAAGGCAAGCCACTAAGCAAATAAAAAGAACAGGATTATGGATGGGTTTTCAAAGAGAACATGGCTTATTCTTTAAATACTTTGTGTAGTCAATAAATTGAAGATTTATTAGATCAGAAATGCTGGTCGTTGTTCTTCAGATGAAAACATCAAAGTAACTTGAGTATCAAATCTTAGACCTAGATGTTCCTAGTGCTGTCAGTGTTCTTGAGGAGAACTATTTCTAAAGGTTTTGAGACAAATTAACAGTATTCATTATAGATAAAATTTAGTGGTTTGATTTCCAGACAAATCAACTATCCCCTGATGTGTATAGGAAGGGAGATGTTTAAAGGGTAGGCACTAATTACCACTTAACAGTGCTATCCAGATATCCCCATGTCCTTTAAGTAGTAGAGTTCATAATCTGTGTAAACATATACATGTAAGTATTACCAGGAAAAGGAATTACCTAAAATATAGTTGAATTTGTGTGTGTGTGTGTGTGTGTGTGTGTGTGTGTGTGTGTGAATGCTAAGTTGTCAGACTGACTCATGGCAATAATTATGAACACTGCTGCAATCTTTGCCCTTCAGTGGTTTATACTATGCATTGTATGTAACAGGTATAAAATAATATTGAAATAAGGGATTTGGGTGATATCATCAAAATGGAATTCAGAGTGTCCTCATCCCCTTTCTCCTCATATAATATGGTTAATGATTTGTAGTTGTTATAGGTTGACTCAAAGTAAATCTCCTACAACAGGCTAAAATCTGTCGGTTCACAACTGAGAGTCAGTCACATATTCACATATTCATACACTTGGACCATATCTCACTGAGTCAATGTGATTTGTTTGACAACTTGATGTATCTAAAGTGAAACTGACCTATAGAGATAAGAAAAACAAACAAACAAACAAACAACAACATTAGTGCAGGCTGGTGGAATCTGGGACCACTGTATAGAAGTGATGTACCTGACCAAGAAATTGAAATAGGATTTAAATATTCAGAGAAAAAACAAAGGTACCCTAGGCCAGAAATTTTTAGAAGCATAATCTCCCAAAGCCAGCTAACAGAAAACAATTACCTGATACCAGTAGACTCAAGCATTATTTATCTTGATGATATGTTAGACTAGGCACCTAATGACATTTTGCCTATGTTCAATCACCTTTTTCTGTTTTAGTATCCATTTAGGTTTTCTTTGGGACTTTCTATAAAACCTGTTTGAAGATAACAATTTTTCTTTTATCTTTATTATTTATCATCTTTATCATCTTTTATCACTTTTATCACTTTTACCATTTTGAGACTGAAAAGACTATTTGTACTTGGATGAGAGTTTTTTTTTCTATTTTCACTTGCTTTTAATCACACTAAGTATGCAATTTGTATGATACTGTAGTCAAAATTATACTTAAATTATACTTGCTTTTTAAAATGACTTTCCAGTGAATAATTTCTTTTTAAATCCCAAACATTTAAAAGGTAGGTTTTTAAAAAATTAGCTGTTTGTCAAATTGATCATTAAATTAAATGATTTAAGTGAAATTAAGTTTAGTTAAATAATTGAAATTTAATTAGCATTAAATATATTTTCTAAAACTGTCAAATGTATGTAAAAACATTCAGAGATAGTTGGACTTTGTACCATCTGCTTATTTTTTTCTAGTGATTATAGGTGAGTTGATTTCAAACCGGTGGAATCAACATACTAAAAGGCTTTAACAGAAGAAATCATAGAACACATATCAAAATAGTGAAAACATCAGTTGGGGGAGTTATATGGGGTTTCAGGAGATTAGGGGCAATAAATTTGGGCCATATAATGGAGGAATGTGATTTGGTGATTGGATTAGTTTAGTTTTTGCTATGCTATAATGAATAATATAACCTTATCTTTATTTTAGGAAGACTTATAAGCACCATGTAGGTTAGATTAAAATGGGGAGGTCTGTGAATTAATTCCAATTAACTAATTGTCTAGTTAGATCTGACACTAAAGCAGGAGATTATTTCATTAGTGCAGGTGAGAGGCAATATGTTTCTGACTCAGACTGGGGCAAGGGGAATAAATATATGGCTTTGCAAGATCAATGCTGTTGCAATTGCAGATAACTGGAAGGATGGCAAAACGTGTGACCTTTTTTTTCTGACATTATCTGTAAACATGGAAAAGAACAATTATGAATTGAGCAGTGGAATGAGGTGAGAAAATGACACATGTACAGTTAAGTAGAAGGGACAATCATAAAACGGATCAACTAGATTTAAAACATAAAATTTATATTATGTTTTTTGAAATTTTAATGTACAGATTTGATTACAAATCATCTTTTAATTTCCTCCTGCCTCAATTTAACTTATAAAATAGCATAACAACCACACTGGTGTTATTCAAAGTACCAACCATTGAAGGCCTGAAAAATCCTTTGGCTGAATATGAGCATTCAATTCCATGATTCTATTAGTCTTCTTCTTTAAGAATATCTTCTTAATGTGCATTCCCTACCCTCATAGCTGATATTTCTAGATACTGTTATTCTGCATCTTACATCTGGAATTAGATCTGAATTTGGAAAACAAGTTACATTGTTATTTTTTTATTAAGTTACTCTAGCATTTCCTTTTATATGAATGTAGGCATCAAACTATAGTAATGATGGAAATATATATATATAAATTTGCTATGAAGATAAATACTAAATACATTCATATTATATTACATATCATGTTGCAATGTTATATTAAAATAACATTGATCCTCATTTCTACTTTGAAATGGTGATTGCTGTCTTCTTGTCTATAGAAGCTCGTGTGACATCGCAGGCCAACAATAAACAACTCTGTGCCTAGTCATTATTCAGCCACCAGTTGTCATAGAAAGTCAGATTTTCCTATGCTGCTTTCCAGTGTTTCCTAACCTCAGTTGTTGTTTAATCAATATGTGGAGGGAGGTTAAGTCGAAGACTACAGTATAATGTTCTGATTCTATCTAACCAATAGACTTCATATTTTGCCAGTACTTTAAATGCATTTTCTTGTTAGTTCATGTAAGAACATATGTTACCATATCACATTTTTTTGTTTGAACAACTGCATTTCAATATAATTGATTTTATTTGCAGCCAAATATATATTATTTTATGTATTAAAAATGATTATCTGAGGATAATTTCATATTCATGTGACTACAACTGTTACAACATTTGGTTGGGGTGAGCAAAGACTCATGAAGTGACCCGTTTTGCTAAAAATATACTGAACTTGAAAAGACTTTTGTAAGATAATACCTCAAAAATCCAGAGGAGAAGTATATTTGGTGGTCACTATTAGGATGTCAACAAAGTTAATGTGCAATTGAATGGAAAAGCACTCATCTATAATCCTCACTTGGTCTTCATTCTGAGGTCTTAAACAATCTTAAACAATCCAAACTTTCCAGGCCCCTTTTCTACTGCTTACTTTCTATTTGGCAATCTTATCATTGCTCTAAAATGTGATTATATTATTTCTTTAGTTTTATATTGAACTAAGAGGAAATGGGAGGTTTAGGCAGGGATGGGTAAGAGTACATTCAAATTATAAGAATGAATTTATTGATGGGCAGGCCCACCACAGAGGGTAACTCAACAGGAATCTGGGTCTCCAGAAAGAAGTTGTAAGAGAAATGTCAATTTGAAAAAGAGAACTGGGAGAGAATTGATATGTATTTTAGTAGTTCTATTTCCTTCTTTGGTATTACTCTCTATTAAAATAAAAATATAATATTTCTATTATAATTCTTTATATACCTGAGGCTTATAGCTTTTTATGGTATTTTTTTTAAGGGAAGAAGCTACTCTCTCTAGATTGCTTAATGTTAGCTAATATATTTGAGAAACAATTAATTGGGATGTACCTTCCAAAGCATTGGCTGCATTTAATAGAACTTGAATTACACTTGTGATTAGGCTGCAGGATTTAGGCATTATGTGCACACTTGGGAATACTGCTACTGAGACATTAATAGTGCTTTTGTTTGATTCAGGAATCAAAGCAAAATCTTCTTAAAGAATTCTATAACTGGTATTAATTGTTCTGCCACAAAGAGGTTTTCATAAGTTGTAAAAATGCTGATCAATCATAAATATTTCTATGTCATGGAATTTTCAGTAGTAGCTATCTTGTGGCTCAATTTTAGGGCAATTCTCCACCCTTTGTCTAGCTTTTTTGTGAGGCTTAACTTTTGTTTTATCATAGATCATTCTTTTTAAATTTTTATTATTTTTGTCATATATCTTTCTTGAGAATGGTATCTGGTATAAAATCATGCGTGATTGTTCAAATTTTATTTGTACAAATAACAGTATTACTTTATGATGCTCTGGTAGAACCACAAAATAGAGCAGTAACTGATCAGATATCTCTTGGAATGTGAAGAAAGCCATCTCCCAAGATAGTGTTAGTATTCATGAGTTTATAAACATCTGGCAAAGCTATTGGAATGTGAAAGAATAGACATGAGTCTCCCAACTGAGGAACCCAATCATGAGATTAATCAAGCCATAAAATCTGAGATATTTGAATGAGGTTGTTTAGCCATTAGCCACAGAGAAGTTAGCCCAGACCAGAACCACCCAGTCAACCTTGAAAATTTTAAATAATAAGTGTTTGCTCTTTTAGAGCACTAAGTAGTTTCTGGGTAGTTTATTATGCAACAAAAGCTAAATGTTGGAAGAATAGAGAAATTAAGTAGTAGTCTGGGGTTGTCTGTTGATTGGTGGTATTGGCATTTTGTTTTGCTTAATTTTTGTTTTGCTTCATTTGTAAATAGTCTTAAGTACTACTGAGTAGAAATCAATCTGGAAGACACATCATTGTTCAGGAAAGAGAAGTGACATTTCTGACACTAAAAAAAAACAATGTTTAAATAAGAAAATTAGATGTGATAAGATATAGTATAATAGAAGAAAAAGAGGAAGGGATTGTTCTATTAGGATTTGGTGTTCAGAAGCTGAGGTAAGAATTATTTGTTACTTTTCATTTTTTTGTGAGGTACGTTAGAGCCATCCACTGAGCCTAAGTGAGAAAAAGCTGATTCAGTGTTTTGAGAAGAGTAAGAAAAGTATTAATTATTGCTGTGGAGGTTAGAAGCATAGCTGATCAGAAGAATTTATAGAAAGTGACAGTATCCTCTGGAAGTGTGAAACAGAACTATAACTGAGAGTTTGTTTCAATTTTGTGATTCTTTTTTTTTTTTTAAGATTTTATTTATTTATTTGACAGAGACAGAGATCACAAGCAGGCAGAGAGGCAGGCAGAGAGAGAAGGGAAAGCAGGCTCCCCACTGAGCAGAGAGCCCAATGTGGGGCTCCATCCCAGGACCTTGGGATCATGACCTGAGCCAAAGGCAGAGGCTTAACCCACTGAACCACCCAGGTGCCCCCAATTTTGTGATTCTTAGTGACAAAAGAAAATGCAATGTATTTATCATAAATAAAATAAGAATAAAATAAGTCTTATTCTCTCCATACATAAGTCTCAGAAGATGTAATGAATACCTTTGAAGTTTGAGCAAGAGTTGCTCTCACTTTGTCTTGGTTAAAGGCCTCTCAGTACACTGTTCTCTTCATGTCTAACCCTAGACTCCCAGCCTCAAAGGAAATCATTTTCTTCATTTTTACCCGTGATCATTTATCTATGTATAGATAGACCATGTTTTAAAATAATCATATCAAACTTTTAAATTTTTAGAGATTTCTCCCTGAAGTTTTAATACGGGCACTTTGCAGGAATTGGTGGTGCTCCTAATTGATCTTTAGTTTGCAGTTCGTGCAAGAAAAAAACAACTATGAATAATAACAATAGAAACCATGGTTTAAGGAACCAGATATTCTAGATTTCACTGTTTATAAATAAATATACATTTACATACATATATATATATATATATATATATATATATATATACTACATACATACATATGTATTCTTTTAATTCTCACAATGTAACATGCATATTTTTTACTTATAAACATGCTGAGAGACAATGAGGATCAGTAACATGTCCTAGGTCACACAACCAGTAAGTGGCAGAGCCAGAAGGTAAATCTATGGAGTTTGGTTCTAGAGTCTGTGCTTTTACCTACTAGACTGTTTTTCCCTTGCAAGGTTCTGGATTATTTTCAGCTTGTGAGATTAACAAATTTACAATAGACACAGATGGCCAGTGCTATTCAATAAACATATTACGTTACCAAAATTCAGACCACTTATATCTTTCTACCAGGCAGAAGCTATTTTGAACCAAGCACAGAGTTAAGTGTATGAATACAATTTTTAGTGATATCAACAGAAAGAAATGTATAGATAGTTTTAAATGAAAGAAATCATTTCATTATTTACTTTTTTCAAACTCTAATTAAACTTCATCGAAATGTAGAATTCATTATTCACTGGAACATAATTAGGAAATGATTATATAAATAGATAAATGTGTATAATATAGGAGAAGGGCCTGACTTGTCACGCATTATATGAGGATGATAAACCTGAAATAAAAGATATTAATAGTTTTTGTTCAACAACCACTTACGTTTTTTTCAACAAACTTCTATGTTACTGAAATCAGTAATTAGAAATTTTCAAATCTTCAATGACGGAAGTTCAAACAAATTTATGTATTTAAGTATGCACATTTCTAATGACATTGAAAGCCTAGAAAAATGTAATCACAAAACTCTGTTGTGGAGAACAGGTTGTAATACTTGGGCAATGGTTCCTAAAAGAGAAAAAAATACTATAAGAATAAAATTATTTTTCTGTTGACCTCTAGAATTTCTTATTGTCATTCAGACAAAGGTCATTGATAATCCAACAGTCAGAAAAAAACCTATGGGTCTCAAAAAACCTGTCAGTTAGTTAAAGTGAAGTTTTTTAAAAAAAATATTAAATATACATATATGTGTGTGTGTGTGTGTGTGTGTGTGTCTGCTTCAGATAGTTGTGTAAGAATAGCCAGGGACTATGTTAGATCTTCCTTGTTTATTTAGATGAAGAACAAAGTTTAAGCTCACGTTGTGAATAGTCAGAGCCCCTAAAAAAGAAAACGTAGTATATATTTTAAATATAATCCATGAGGTCTTTAGCATGTAACATTTGTTGAAGAGGGTTTGAATCTATCTCATAAAATGTAAGTAAAATATAAAAAAAATATAGAAACTGCCACCTCATTTGAAACTTCGGAGTAAAAATATTTATATTTAGGTGTTAGTTGAATTTAATGATACCTCAAGTGGCTAATTTCAGTGCTGTCAGGTAGGGCAAGACTGGAATAAATTGATTGCTCTAAAATTGTCCAACAATTCTCATTTTTTATTGTTGTTATATTTCATGATAGTTGTTGAAAGGGATCAATTTCATAAATCTATCAGGGTAGGAATGAAAGGCAGTGTTCACGAAAGCATCTTGCTTCTTATGTATTTGTTTTGGAGAGCGTTCCATGAACATCCACTAATGCTTTTGTCACTTGGTTCCATGCAGTTTCCACCTTTACTGGTGAAAAGAGGCTCCACATCATTTAATTGCTCCATCAGCAGAGAAGTTTTTGTTCCTGACATCCCAATACTAGTCACTTTGCCACAGTAAGGAAAAGTTGAACAGGAGAAAGTACAAGGCATTTTTATAATATTATTACTCGTGTTTCCTAATAGTGAAAAACTCTATGAAATAAGAGAACATATATATTCTTATTAGTGCCTAACAGTCTTAGCTCTATTTGGTTCAAACATTTTCATCGAAAACTTTGAGAAAAAGGTTAGGCAAGGCTTTATTGTTACTTAGAAATTTGGCACACAACTACTATCCATTTATTACGCATGATTCTGCTAATGAGCAGTCTCCCTCCCAGCAAATGAGTAATTGCTTCTTCCTTAAACTTTTTTTTTCTTTTTGCTCCACAATTAAATATAAAATACCTGAGGAAGAAACTACATAAAGAATATGAAATGTATCCAAAATAGCTCCTTATAAACTAAGCCCCAATTTACCATTCCCAACTGAACTCTTCCCATGACCTGCCTATGTTCTGCTCAGTTTGGACAATTTGTCATTACCTAAATATGTCTTGTACTTTGTAGCCTTATTATAGTTACAGTTGTCATTCCTCTGCTACAATACCTATTTGTCAAAAATCTAGCTTTTCTTTAAGATCAGTAGTAATGATTTCCATGAAATATCTCCGATTATCATAATGAAAATATTTCTTCTAAGTCTGAACGTCCCCTGGTTGACTCCATCAGTTAAGCATCTGCCATTGGCTCAGGTCATGATCCTGCGACCCTGGGACAGAGAGTCCTACAAGTTCCTTGCTCAGTGGGGAGTCGGCTTTTCCCTCTGCCTACTCTGCCTTCCAATCCCCTTGCTTGTGCTCTCTCTCGCTGACAAATAAATCAAATATCTTAAAAAAAAAAATAGATGTCAAGTTGGATAAGAAAATTAATTTTTTTAAATCTACCTAGTTCTTTCTTTACACTTTTGTGTTTTTTTCTTCTGTAAGTCAGAAACACAGTCTTTTAATCTTAATTTGGCACAGTCCATTGTTGGATAATCAATAGATAACATGATTTATTAGGAGATGTTATGGTTTTCATTTTTTGGATGACATGTACATTGTTTGTTTTTAGGAAATTTACAAGATTATGTTCCCTTTTTTATACACTATTTGAATAGTTCTTTGGATTTCAGAAAAAGTAATTTAATTGTTCTGCCAAAAAAATAGTTTACCCTTTCTCCAGTAAGACAGAATTGGCATCATATAATTGGTTCTGGACTCTGTCAGCATGTCTTAACAAAATGAACATGAAACTATAAACTAGAGAAGCCCTTATCTGACACTTTCTTTATAGGGATTTGTATTAATTTAAGGAAATTCCATTGATCTTCTTTTGACTTTTTCATCCATAGTAAATTTGATAGCTAAGTTTATTCACTGAAATTCTATATTTTTTAACTTAATATAATGCTTATTATTATTAGAATATATGTATGGGGTTCTGTATGTGATATGTAAACAGAAATGTTATGTGAACAATATGGCAGGGTGATTCTTAGGACTTACTATATCAAAAACATACTTTAATAGAATCAACTTCTCAGTGTTAGAGCAGCATATTTAAATCCAATTCTTTGCCTCTATGAATAGAATAGTCAAATGATTCCACAAAGATTACATAATCTATCAAAAATATTTCTACCTTTATTTTTGTTTCAAACAACATAGAAGAAGCTGATTCAAAATAAAAAAATTTTAATAATATGGCACTAATGTGATATAATGCTTTAAAGTAGAGGCCACTGCCCAAAGCCCAGTCATCTTGAATTTCATCAAATATTGGAAAAAGTAAATATCTAAATTCTGATTCATTATGTCCACTGGGGAACCTACATTTGGACTAGGGCAGATGTTTGTTGATTTATAATGAATAATGCATGGAAGAAGCAAGGTGCTTGAATTTTCTCTCTGGAACTTACTTCCAGTTGAATAGTATATAAGCAAACATGGAGTTGCTGCCTATTGAGATTTTTCTGTTTGTAGACTACCTTCAAATAGATTTTTGACATCAAGAGCAAGGAATATTTTGGTCCTGGTATTTCAGTGTGCTCTTTTTTCTTTCCCCTTTTTATAGGAATAACAAATTATCATTAGCATTGCTGGTCAGTGGATAATAGACCAAATCCGGTGAGAGTCAACTTTTCCAAGGCTTATCTGCCCTATCATCTCTAGTATACAGTCTCAAACTATGAGTCAGAGAAACACAAGGCAAATTTTCATGAAGCATTAAAGCTCCAGTTACGCAACGCGATGCTATACCATAATAAAAAGGAGCAATTGCTGAGTTTATTTAATGAAACCCAGAAACTCGTGGTTTGAAGAATTTTTCAGCAGTATGTGCATATAGGAATGCATATTAATATTATATACTTACATTAAACTCATATTTTAATAAAATATTACTTACTTGAATGCTGGTTTTCTTTAATGTTAGTTGTTTGAGAGAAAATAGAGAAAAATACCAGAATTAGACACTTACATTCTGTTCAGTTATTCCTGAATAAGAATAATACATATATAAGAATAATAACAACACATTTAGGTGATAATTTAGATATTTTATGCATTAAAAAAATGTTTTTGTGGAAACATTTTTAAAAAGGGTGATCTTCCCATTCAATTTCACTGTATTTTGTTATTTTACTGCTAATTTATTCTGAATATGAAGACTAAACCAAGGTTAAAATTAAAAAACAAGTGATAATATGTGAGAATCATACATGTAACAGATATTGATTTAACTCTTACAGAGCCCTCTGAAGTAAATACTATTATATTCACATTTTATAGATCAGGAAAATGAGGTACATAGAGATTAAGAAAATGTCAAAGTTGCACAGTAGAATTCAAGTTCACGTGGTCTGGCTTCAAAGTTCATGTTCTTAACCATTATACTTTACTACCTTAATCCTGCAACTTGAATTGCACCACTTTTCTCACATGTAGGTTTCAAGAATGATGGAATACATAGAGAAGAAAATAGAGGAAAGTTTTTATAAAGAAAAGTTTCAAAGCAACATGGGAGAGAAAATTAGTTCTATGCAATCAACAATTATAAATTTCTAGGATATAATTTTCTGAGCATCAGTAGTGACCATTAATCTAAATGTTTGCATAATTTGTGAACTTCTATATTCTTTGCACATAGGGTGGGTAATTTTTCTGATATCTCGAAGAGTCTACAGATGTCTGATCCACTATGTGAAGAGAAAAATCTAGTAAATCTGATAGAATTACTTTTCTAGATAATTTTAAAAATTCAATAGGTTTTCAAAATAGTGGAAGAAATGTAATTTATTATGGAAACATGGTGATTCAGTACATATAATTGTAGGAGAAAAGTGCTGCCATGTAAGTAGTTGATTAGTCTGATTATTTATTGGACATTTATTGGAGAGAAGAATGAACTAGAAAACAAATCTTCATTATTCGTTCATTCATCAATCTGTGATATATTTTAAAATCTTCCTTACTACGTGCAGGCATTGTGCTTAGCATTTAGGATATAAAGGAGAACCAGAAAACACAGTCGCAATTTTCATAGTACTAACAATCCATCACAAAAGAAACCATTAGAATGTACAGTCAAGAAATGATAGAGTCCCAATCTAGGATGACAGATTCAAAGAATGTTCAGATTTGAAAAAGGTTAAGGAAGAAATTCCAGGCCTTGGGAATTGAGTATGAAAAAGGAGAAGAATAAAATTGACCAAAAGGGAACCTGAAAGAAGACATTTTAAAGCATTCTTATTTAAACATTTCATGACAAATTAGATCTAAGTGGATATATCACCAAAAAAAAAGTACTTCTAAAAGTAATAATTGGCATTTTACAGATTCTAGAATCACCCCTCTTAAATCAAGTCAAAACAGTTACACTTATAATCAGTGTTCTATTATATATACATTGTTTTTCTTGACAAATTTAAGGTAGTCTCACTCTGCACCCACCACTTGGGTCTGGAAGTCTATAAGACAAATAGCACAATTTCTCACCAAGCATAAAGAAAAGGGGAAAATCAAAAGAAAGAGTGAGAAATCTATCAGAGGAATTAAAATTGTGCAGGGGAGTACCACATATTCTGCCAGTCTGTAAATGTAAAATCTACAGGCAATTTTGCACATTGGAATTTTAGTAAATAGAAGAGATAAATTGGAAGGAATGAAGGAATGTGAGAACCCTGGAGAATTTCACAAAAGAATGAAGACTAAGAAATTTCATCCTGAAGTTCCTAAGGCAGATGAGCATCTGAAAGTAGTTTATTACAGAAACCAGAAAAAAACCTGTAAGCTAGTAAGACTAGGAAACAGTAAAGTCTAGAGACCAACAACATGGGCTCTGAAGCTAGACCACCAGATCTGGAACCTGGCAATGCTACTTACTAGCTGTGACCTTGGATAAGTTAAGGGTAATTAAGGAACCCAATTTACCATGAAGCAATTGGTATATGACTTGTAGAGATGAAAACTGTAGTCTACCTTTATTTTTTATTGCTATAGCCTGTGAATATTTATAAAATTAACTATTTTTGTCTTCCTCCTAAATATTCACTGATCTTGTTGCATAAGATGTAGTATGATCGTTAATTTTATAACACAAAGAATATCGAATTGAGAGTGTGTCAGAATTCTGAGCAGTAGGTTATAATACATTGTGGATGGGTGAATGTGTTTTGGACAGAATGCAGAATGGTTGCATTAAATTAGGCAGAAACAGCTTTAATTATGCAAAGAAGTGTGTATGTGGATGTCGGGCAGCCAAAGTGGTAAACTGTATTAAAAAATCTTACTAAGTGATGTTGGCCAGTAACTGGACACTGCTCTGCTTCCTTCAGACCTTGGCATCCAGCTTACCAGCATGTGACTAAAGCACTTGGAACAGTGAGCCTGGAATGAATATCCAATTCTGACTCTGGTGTTAGTAATCCAAAAGAGCAGTGACAGTTTAGGATTCATTCCATCAGTCATGGCTTTGACTGCCAGAATCCTGAATACGCCGAAGGTGGTAACCCTAGAATCAAAAAGCCCATTGGTGCCATATTGTCTCATGTGGGTAGTTATCCTGCTGTGGGAATCTTCTGTGGCCCATCATAAAGAGTCGTGTTCTGGAGGTCTTTGGAAGATTTCATTATGTCCTCAGCTTTTCTCTCTTCCTTCCACTCTCTATGCCTGTTTTAATAGACCTTCCATAGATTCTGTGTGCTTCATGTTATACTTCCAATAATCCATCTTTTAACTACATTAATTTGAATTCATTTCTATAATTTGCGACTAAGAACCATGATGACACATACATTGAGTAAGAGTAATGTAAATGGGTTACAAGTTAAAAATAAATCTGAAAGTTGTAAAATAACAAAGTTGACTATTTAGGAATAAAAGTGACCAGCCCAAGAATTCCTAACAAACAAGATAACAATGTATAAGTAAACTCAAACAAACATTTATGTAAATATTTTAAGGTCATTTTTTAAATTAAGACTTTCAGATGTACAGAGTGCAGTGATTTATATAGAAATGCTATAATTATAAAATTGCACAATTGTAAAATTTAGACATTATTTTATGGATGAGGAAATCTATTTTCTAAACATAATTTGTCTAAAAGTACCATATTTGCTTTCTTCAAAACTATAATTTGGAAACTTGTAAATGACTTAACTTCTTTTCTTTTCTTTTTTAAATTTTATTTATTTATTTGACAGGCAGAGATTACAGCGGAGAGGCAGGCAGAGATTAGGCTGAGAGGCAGGCAGAGAGAGAGAAGGAGGAAGCAGGCTCTCTGCCGAGCAGAGAGCCCGATGCAGGGCTTGATCCCAGGATCCTGGGATCATGACCTGAGCCGAAGGCAGAGGCTTTAACCCACTGAGCCAGGCGCCCCACTTCTTTTCTTTTCACTGTTCTTTACCTGATACCTGCTAAAAGTCTACAGGCTTTATAGCAGGTCTTTTCTTCTTCGTACATGTAAAGGTTTTATTTTTTCTATGGTGGTCCAAAATTACATACATACTTTGGGACTTAATGATTTGGTAATAGTATATAGTGTAAACCAGTAAAATAAGAATAGACTTGATCCACATTAACTCTTCTGAGAATGCCCACGATCTTCACTCTCAGCCCAAGATCCAGTTGTCACTGCTCATAGATATCCCAAATTTCAGAAGTCTGTTGTTTTGTTTTGTTTTCTACTGTTTAGGTATATTTTTATTGTATTGTCATATAGTTAAAATTACAATGTTATATTAGTTCCGGGTGTACAACATATTGATTCAATTCTACACCTTACTCATGATGATAAGTATAGTCACCATCTATAACCATACAACATTATTTCGATATTATTGACTGTATTCCCTACACTGTACTTTTCATCCCCCAATTTTTTTTATTTTATAACTGTAAGCTTGTGTTTTTTAATCCATTTCATTTATTTCACCCATTTCCGTACCACCTCTGCTCTGGCAACCACCAATTTATTCTCTATTTAAGAGTTTGTTTTAAAAAAAAAAAAAAAAAAAAAAAAAAAAAAAAGAGTTTGTTTTTGGTTTGTTATTTTTTAGATTCCGATTATAAATGAAGTCATATGATATTTGTTTTTCTCTGACTTATTTTACTCAGCATAACACCCTCTAGGTCAATCTGCTGTCACAAATGACAAGATTTCATTCTTTGTTTATAGTTGACTAATATTCCTATATATATATATATATAGTTGTTCATGGACACTTGGATTACTTCCATATATTGGCTACTATAAATAATACTACAGTAAATATTGGGGGTACATATATTTTTTGAATTAATGTTTTTTTTTTCCTTTGGGTAAATATCCAGTAGTGGGATTACTGGATCATATGATATTTCTGTCTTGAATTTTTGGGGTGGTTGGAACCTCCATACTGTTTTCCATGGTGGTTGCACCAATTTACATTTTCACCAATGGTGTATCAGGGTTCTATTTTCTCCACCTCATCACATCTCACTTCCAGTACTGGTTATTTCTTGTTTTTGTGATTCTAGCCATCACAACAGTATAAAGTGATATCTCATTGTGGTTTTGATTTGAATTTCCCTGAGGATTAATGATGTTGAGTACTTAATCTTGGGTCTGTTGGCCATCCTTATGTCTTCTTTGGAAAAACGTTTATTCAGGTGCTCTGCCCATTTCTAAATGGATTATTTGGTTTTTGGTGTTGAGTAGTATAAATTATCTATACATATTGGATATTAACCTCTCATTAGATATATCATTTTAAAATATCTTCTTCCATTCAGGAAGATGCCTTTTGGGTTTGTTGATAGTTTCCTTTTCTTTGCAAAAGCTTTATAAATTGATTTAGTATCAATAGTTCATTTTTGCTTTTTTTTCCCCTCACCTGAGAATTTATCTACAAAAATATTGTTCATGTCAAAGTCAAAGAGGTTACTGCCTAATATGATGTTTAAAAGACTCTGTTTTTTTTTTTTTTTTTTTACAGCAGTTTAAGGCTCACAGGAAAATTAAGGGTAATGTACAAAGATTTCCTATACATACTGCACCCACACATATGCCCAATCTTCTCCATTGTCAACAGCCCCACTAGAATAGTACTTTTGTTACCATTGGTGAAATTAAACTGAGACATCACGATCATTGAGAATCCATGATTACATTATGATTACGTTACATTATGTTGTTACTTTATGTTACGTTACCTTACATTACATCACATAAGTTTTGGTTTTCTACATTCCATGGGTTTGGACAAATATATAATGACTAAATCCTACCCACATAGTATCATACAGAGTAATTTCACTGCCTTAAAAATCCCCTATGCCCTGCTTATTCATTCCTTTCTATCCTCAAATCCCTAGCAACTACTGATCTTTTTACTGCCTCCATAGTTTGCCCTTTCCAAAATATCATATAGTTGGAATCATACAATACATAACCTTTAGAGACTAGTTTCTTTCATGCAGTAATATATATTTAAGATTCCTCCCTGTCTTTTCATGGCTTGATAGCTCTTTTCTTTTTAAAAGTAAATAATATTCTATTGTCTGGATGTACTACAACTTATTTATCCCTTCATCTACTGAAGGACATCTTGGTTGCTGTTAAGTTTTGACAAGTAAAAATAAAGCTGCTATAAATATCTATATGGCCATAAGTTTTCAGCATCTTTGGGTAAATACCAAGGACCACAACTACTGGATCTCATGGTAAGAGTATATTCAGTTTTGTGAGAAATTTTAATTGTCTTCCAAAGTGGCTATACTATTTTGTATTTCTACCATAAATGAATTCTGGTAGAGTTTCTGTTCCTCCATGTCTTCACCATCATTTTGTATTGTCCATGTTCCATATTTTGGCTATTTGAATAGGTGTATAGTTGTAACTCATTTTGTTGTTTTAATTTGCATTTCCCTGTTGACTTATGATGGGGGGAGCATCTTTTCATAAGCTTATTTGTCATTATATATCTTCTTTAAAGAAGTGTTTATTAAGGTCTTTGGCCATTTTTAATCAGACTCTTTGTTTTCTTACTATTGATTGTAAGAGTTCTTTGCATGTTTTGGAAAACAGTTTTTTATCAGGTATATCCTTTGCAGATTGTTTCTCCAAGTCCATGGGTTGTTTTCTGTTTTTGTTTTGTTTTGTTTTCTCATTCTTTTGATATTTTCTTTCACAGAGTAGTTTTTAATTGTAATGAAGCCCAGCTCATCAATTATTTCTTTCATGGATTCTACCTTTGTTGTTCTATCTAAAAAGGCATTGTCATAACCAAGGTCATCTGGGTTTTCTATGATGTTAACTAATTTTAATTAATTTTTATGAAGAGTGTAAGGTCTTTGTGTAGATTTTTTTATTGTTGTTCTTTCATCTAGATGTTCAGTTGTTTCAGCAGCATTTATTGAAAAGATTATCTTTGATCCATTTTATTGCCCTAGCTCCTTTGTCAATGATGAGTTGACTGTATTTATATTGGTTTACTTATTGGATCTCTGTTTGTTCCATTGATCTATTTCTATATACCTTTGCCATTACCACACTATATTAATTACTTTAGACTTATCTTAAAGTCAGATAGTGCTTCTCTTCAACTTTATTCTTCTTCTTTAACATTGTGTTGTTTATTCTGGAATTTTTCCCTCTCCATATAAATTCTAGAATTATATTTTGTTGTTATCCATAAAGTAATTTGCTATAATTGTGATTGAGAATGCATTGAGTCTGTACACCAATTTGGAAAGAACTTTTATCTTGACAATATTGTACACCAATTTGGAAAGAACTTGTATCTTGACAATATTGAATTTTCCTATCCACGAACATGGACCATCTCTGCATTTATTTAGTTCTTCTTTGATTCCATTCATGTGAGTTTTATAGTTTTTGCCATATAGGTCTTGTACATATTTTGTTAGATTTATATATAAATATTTCATTCTGAAGGGTGGCAATAAAAAATGATATATTTTTAATTTCAAATTCTATTCGTTTGTTGCTGTGATTTATTTTTATATATCAATCTTGTATTCTGTATCCTTGGTGTAATTGTTTATTAGCTCCTAGATTTTTTAATGATTCTTTTTTGGTCTTTTCTATGTAGGCAAACATATTATTTATGAAGGAAGACAGTTTTGTTTCTTCCTTCTCAATTCATATACATTTTATTCTTTTTCTCCTTTATTGCATTAGCTAGAAATTCCAGAATAGTGTTGTAAAAGAGGAGTGAGAGGGGACACTTTTGCCGTGTATCTGATTTTAGTGGGAAGACTTCATTTCTTACCATTAAGGATAATGTTAGCTGTAGGCTTTCTGTAACTATTATTTATCATGTTGAAGAAGTTTCTCTCTATTCCCATTTTAATTGAGTTTTTATCATAAATGGTTGATGCATTTTGTCAAATGGTTTTTATACATCAATTGATTTTTTTAGTTTGTTAATATAATAGATTATATTAATTGATTTCTGATTGTTGAAACAGGCTTATAACCTGGGATGAATCCATTTGGTCATGGTATATAATTCTTCTACATTGTTTAATTAAAAATGCTAAATATTTTGTTGAGAAGTTTTGCATCTATGTTCATGAGTAATATTGGACTATAGTTTTCTTTTTGTAAAGAGACTTTATTATTTATTTATTTACTTACTTAAGAGATAGCATGACCTGGGAGGAGGGGGGCAGAGGGAGAAGGAGAAGCAGACCCCACGCTGAACAGGGAGTCTGACATGGGGCTCCATCCCGGGACCCCTAGGATCATGACCTGAACCAAAGACAGATGTTTAACCAACTGAGCTGCCCAGGCACTTCTAGTCTGTAGTTTTCTTTTGCTCCAATGCCTGGCTGGCCTCATAGAATAAGCTAGGAAGCATATCCTTTATAATCTCTGAAAAAAATCAAAACATTCTTTATAATTTCCCTTGAAATTTCTTGTTTCAACCATGTTTTATTTAAGTGTCTTGTTTAAGTTCCAAGTTATATTTCTCCCGTTATATTTCTGTTAATTGATTTTTAGTTTAATTCCATAGTAGTCTGAGTTTTTTGTTGTTTGTTTTATTTTTGTTTTATTTTTTTGTTGTGCTTTGGGGGGCATTTATGTTGCTTGGTCTTTTCTGAGCTTCCTGGAACATGGTTCAGTGTCAGACATTAATTTGGGGAAATTCTCAGTTATTATTGTGTCAAATGTCCTTTTGTTTCTTTTTCTCTTTCTTCTCCTTCTGGGATTCCCATTAAATGTATGTTACTGGATGTAACTGTATGCTACATATATACGGTATGTTACTGTATGTACTGAACTATATGTTACATATATACTGTATGTTACTGTGTGTACTATATGTATTGTGTGGTACTGTATGTTACACCTTTTGTAGTTTTTTCCCAGTCATTGGATATACTATTCCGCTTGTTTGTTTGTTTCTTTAGTCCTCTTCTCTTTGCTCTTTGGTTTTTGAAGATTCTATTGATACATCCTCCATCTCAGATTCTTTCTTCCTTTTTTTTTTTAAGATTTTTATTTATTTATTTGACAGACAGAGATCACAAGTAGGCAGAGAGGCAGGCAGAGAGAGAGGGAGGAGAAACAGGCTCCCTGCTGAGCAGAGAGCTTGATGTGGGGCTCGATCCCAGAACCCTGGGATCACGACCTGAGCCGAAGGCAGAGGCTTAACCCACTGAGCCACCTAGGCACCCCTCAGCTTCTTTCTTTATATGATTTTTCCCATCAAAGAAAATTTCTATAAACTATTTTTTAATCTGTCACATTTATTCTTGGTTCTTATAATTTCCATCTATTGCTTACATTGTCCATTTGTTCTTGTATACTGTGTACTTTTTTCATTAGAGCACTTAGCATACTAATCATAGTTAAAAATAATTCCAACTTCCCTGATATACCTGGTTCTGATGTTAGCTCTCACTTCAGTTATGTTTTTTGCCATTTGTATGCCTTGTCATTTTTTTTTTTTTAATAGCCACACATGATGGAATGCTGTCAATAGGGCGTAGTAATGTGATGGGGAGATGTGGAAGAGGGAAAGATTTTATAGTCCTGTGGTTGGGTGTCCAGTGAACCTATGCCCCTGGACTGTGAAGTTCCTAGGAGTTTCTCTGTTTTTTTTCTTCTCCCTTAGGTGGCTAGAGTAGGTAAAGTTGGGTATTTCCTTTCCCTCAGGTCAATTAGCCTCTGATAATACTCAAGTAGGTTAGATTCTGATTAACTAGTTTCCTTTTCTTAAGGAGAACAGTGTGCTCTGGTGTATTTCAAAATTGTTTCTTTGTCCCTACTACTGGAAGCATAGGGAGATTTTTCTCCAATATTTACTCTGGGAACCTGGTTGAACTCTTGGGGGTAAGTCTTTTAATTTCTGGACAGCCTTCTGTGACTGGGTCTTCCATACTTATTGATTCTCAGATTGTCCACACTGAGCCTCCAGCAATTTGCCAAGCATAGTTTAGATTTTTCCTGTCCCAGCACTAGTTCCTGTGATGTTTTCTGCTTGTGTGTTCTCCAGTAAGCTGTAATTCCCTCTATTTGCTTGTCTCTTTGATCTTGGGGACGGTGTTTTACCCTATGTTTTCTCTTCTCTTAGGGTTCCAAGAAGAGCTATTGATTTTTCAGGCTATTCAGTGTTTTACTTGTTTTTAGGATAGAGTGGGGACTTCCAAAATTCTTACATGTGAAACAAGAAAATTTTATGAATTTTTATAATTCACATAGCTTCAACTTATTGGACAATCATCAGTCCCTAATTTACTTCATGTCAGGATGACTTCTGGAAATCTAGATAAAGCAGTTGTTATCAAGCTAGTGAAAAATGATCTGTCTTGTGTGCCAATAGGTTTATTATCTTGAGATTGTCTTCTTAATTTTTTCTTGCTTATTATTATATGTAAAGCAATAAAACTTTAAAAGAATACAGAAGTTGGTTGGGAAGAAAGTAAAGTTAAGACCAGAAATTAGATTTTCTATGAGACAGAGTTTTGAGATAATTTTCTTTACCTTTGATTGATGTATGGACTGGGGAGGGGGGCGTTTACCTTTGACTGATGTATGGACTTGGGGGGGCGTTTTTGATAGTTATATGAAAGATAGAAGAATCATATACTTATTTTTGAGATTTCTTTTATTGTTCTGTGGCAACGATACAGTTAGTAAAAATTATCATACACTGGTAAGATAAATGCATTATATGCTGTAATAGATATTGACTAAAATATTTTATAACACAAATTCAAGTGTTCATTAATGATTATTAAAATCCATGTTAGGATTTCCCAAGAGCAGATTTTAGAAACATTACGGATCATCTTCCACAATTATATACACACTTCCATCTAGACAGTTTATTTATTCCCCTTATAACCAGAGCTGTATTATAAGACAAATACATGATGTCTATAAAAACAATTTTCTGTTTTCCATATACATTGAAGGACAAAAAGTTTATTCACCAGAAGTTTTAAAGTACAATTATGTTTCATTTCTTTTTAACAGATAATATCTTTTGATATATTTCAGTGTTTGAATTTGTTGCCCTTTTTCTATTTTCAGTAGGATTCTAATCATGTTCCATTTGCATAACATATGTAGCAGTACGCACTTAACATCTACAATTATTATACATTATAAGCATGATCTGCTTTATTCTTTTTTAAAAGATTTTATTTATTTATTTGAGAGAGGGAGGGAGAAAGAGAACATGAGCAGGGAAGGGGCAGAGAAAGAGGGAGAAGGAGACTCTCCACTGAGCAGAGAGTACCATATGATGCGAAGCCCAGTTCAATCCCAGAACATAAGGATCATGACCTGAGCCATCCAGGTACCCCAAACATGATCTATTTTAAACTAATCTCTGTGGATATTATTTATCGTAAATACTCTGTGAAAAGTTCTCAACTAATTTTATGAGAATAAAATATTCAACTATAAGGAGGCATTTTTCCCCAAAAATGATTTGGTTGCCTTATTTTTGAAATAATGAAGAGGTTAGCTTATTTTAAAAAATTTACCTGGACTCTCATGTATTTTCTCAGTTACTTATTTTAACTGTTATAAGATTGGGAAAAATCGAATACTATCTCAATTCTAATTTTAGATTCTTTAGACTACGAGATCGTATTAATTATAAAGGGACAAAAGATAACTAAAAGCAATCTAATAAATATTACTGAGATTCTTTTTAACATATATAAGTAAAACCTCGAGAACATTTTAGAATATGAGACATCTCTTCCAAGTGAGACATTGGCATAAAGAGTATTGGCTGTAGTTATGAATATGAAAACAGTGAGTGGCGTTAAGGATATTTATTACTACAGATAAAACAGAATTACTGAAAGGAGAGGCACGGTTTAATGATGCTATATAAAAAAGAAAAGGCAAGAGAAAGAGAGTTAATTAGTTTATAATGTTTTTCAAATTTCCAGATATTTCACATGAGCTTCCTACCAGAAAATCTAGCCATAAAAGAGTATGAATATAGCCCCAACATTATAGAACACAGGGCCAGGATCTAGGAGGGTGAATATAGAACTGACAAACAAACAATAAATACCCCCTTAGAGCATCTAGCAACTTTATGGTCAGCTGTAGCTCATGCTACATGAAATGACAGAATACGAAAGAACGTACCCAGACCTAAATGAGCCATATATGAACTTTGATTCTCATTGTTATGGGAATCACCATTCAAATGTCTGATAAATCTTGTGGAGTCATAATTATAACTTGGCAGTAAAACTGCAAATATGCAAATATTAAGATAATGGAGATGATTTCCTAGAAGATAGACATAACAATGCCTTACAATTATTTCTCTATATACATGAAGTGTTGATGTAAATGTTTTTATAATTTTAAAAGAAAACAACTGAGATTTAAAAAACTGCTATTTGGGACACCTGGGTGGCTCAGTCGGTTGGGAATCTGCCTTCAGCTCAGGCTATGATTCCAGTGTCCTGGGATTGAGTGTCCTGCAGTGGCTTCTTGCTCAGCAGGGAGCCTGCTTTTCCCTCTACCTACTGCTCCCCCTGCTTGTGCGCTCTTGCTCTCTCTGGCATATAAATAAATTTAAGAAATCTTTTAAAAAAGGATTAAAAAATTGCTATTTGTTTAGCAACTTCCATGCAATTTTAGGATACTAGAATTGTCCTAAGTTAAGTAGGAAGATGTCCCCCCCAGTCTTTTTTGTAGAAATATCCTTGTAACAATTTACTAGACAAATATGGACAAGTATTATATACCAAGCTATCAGTTACATTTTTATACAACAGCATCATTCATTTGTCAACTCTGGTTTTTCCAGCATTACCAACAGAGTAACTTTTATATCATAGGTGCCTAATAATATCATTAAGTCAACAAATGTATAGATAAATGTACTGTCCAACTTTTGTACATACTGTAACCATATTTGAAGGTTTCTGAACAAAAAATTATTTCAATGCAACTAGGTAGGAGAGACAAGTATAATAAGTAGTACATAATAATCATATTTTAATTATCCTATGTGACTCTTTCCCAGAACCTGGTTGACCTGAGATTTTATTAGATAACTCACCATACTAATTTGTGTATGAAGAGGTGGAGTTTGCTCTAAGCATGTATACTGACTTCTAATGCACCTGGAGTAGTGGTCATGTCACCTATTTGCATAGTAATCCATTCGTTGTTCTAAATATCTTATCTTCTAAGAACTTACTATATTCCTCACATATCTGCTCTTAAAGACAACATATTTTTATAACAACATAATGTTATTCATGTACCTACTTGTTGAATGTATTTCAATCTACATTCATAAGTGCATTAGGCATTTATTGCTATGTAACAACTTGCTCTAAATGTTAATGGCTTAAAAAGAACACATATTTTGATTAATATCAGGGAAGATGGTGGAGGAGAAAGGATCAGGAATTCACCTCTGCACCTGCTCAACAACTGTAAGAGCAGAAGCAGTCTGAAGTCATTGTTTTTCACTGTGGAGTTCTTGCAAACATTCCTGCCTTCAGGGGAGAGCTTGCATAGTTAATTTCTGTCAATATTATCAATCAATGTGATGTCATCCATCTATCACACAGCCCCCAGCTCTCTATCAGGCCACTGTGGGGATGTTAACCATATATTCCAGTGCAGAGCGCTGCAGCCAAAGTACCCAATAAGGAACTTCTCCAAGTCTTGTGATTCTGAGTTCTGATTGTGCACTACTGCCTTTGATTGGAGAGGCGTACACACAGAGGTGGGTTGTCATTATTGCAGTCCTACCACTTGCAGCAGGTTCCAGGATATTTAAGTTTCTGCTCCTATTTCTTGGGATATTCCAATACAATTTCGCATATGGGAAATTTTGGAAAGACTACATTTGCCTATGAAAAGATGCAAGCTCAAAAAAGATCTGAAAAGATGTTAAGCTTCCACCTCAGGCTGATGCTCGCACAGAGATACCCTACAACAATAAGATAAATAAATAATAGCAAACTGTGGGGAAGAGGGGACATTTCCAGATTTACCACATTATAAGATTTACATTTCTAGTTTTCAATGAAAAGTAACAAGGCATACAAAGAAAGAGGGGAGAATAACCCATTTAAAGGGACAAAACAGATCTGCAGAGAATGTTACAGGGAAGCCCTGAATTTGGACTTATGAGAAAGACTTTAAAACAACTCTTACATATGCTCAATGAGTTAAATAAAGACATAGAGACATGGATTGGTGGCTACACTTGACACACTTGAATCTGTCAATCATGGCATGTAGACAGTTCTCTGGGAATGGTGTATGACTTTAGGCAAAACAGCTCATTTTACCCAATGACAACTCCTAGATGGGGTGAAACTTGAGGGCTGTTAGAATATACATTTCTAACCATTAGAAAAATAATTACTTCAATCTTAAAAGTGGAATTAGATCATATATCAAGTAGACACAAAACTATCTCTATTCACAGATTATAAGACTGTATATGTAGAATATCCAAAAACATTCATAAGAGAGTTAATAGGATTAATAAATAAATTAAGCAAAGTTACAATATAAAAGGGCAACACACGAAAGTAATTTGTTTCCATACACCAACAACAAACATTCCAAAATGGAAATTAAGAAAGAAATTCTATTTACATTAGTGCCTAAAGGATTAAATGATTATAAATAAATAAAACCATGGAAGTTAAAGAACTGTATCTTGAAAACTATAAAATATTACTGAAAGAAATTAAAGAAAATTTAATAAATGGAAGATATGTTTATGTATTGGAAGTGTTAATATTAAGATGTCAGTACTACTCAAAGGGATCTACAGATTTAATACAGTTTCTATCAAAATTCTCACATCTTTTTTTGGGAGGGGGACAAAAGAAAAGCCAGTCCCCAAATACATATGGAATTGCGAGTGACCCTTATTAGCTAAAACAATCTAGAAAATGAAGAATGACACACTGCACAGTTTCAAAAATTATGACATAGCTATGATAATTTTAAAGTGTGGTACTGAAATAAAGATTCACATATAAAACAGTGGAGTAGACTAAAGAGCCCAGAATTAAATCCTCACTTAATGGCCATTTTTTTTTTTTTAAATAAGAGTATGAAGACCATTTACTGGAGAAGAACAGTTATTTCATAAATGGTACTGGGAAAACTAGACATCTGCATGCAGAAGAGTAAAGTTTAGGGTGCCTGGGTGGCTCAGTGGTTTAAGCCTCTGCCTTCGGCTCAGGTCATGATCCCAGGGTCCTGGGATCGAGGTCCGCATTCGGGCTCTCTGCTCAGTGGGGAGCCTGTTTCTCCCCCTTTCTCTCTGTCTGTCTCTCTGCCTACTTGTGATCTCTCTCTCTGTCAAATAAATAAATAAAATCTTAAAAAAAAGAAAACGAAATAAAAAAAAAAGAGTAAAGTTTAATCTCACCTAAAGCAAATACAAAAATTAACTTAATACTTAAATGTAAGTGGTAAAACAATAAAACCACTAGAAGAAAACACTGGAGAATATCTACATGATATTTGATTTGTCAGTGTTTTCATGAAGATGAAGCACAGTCAACAAAAGAAAAATATAAACTGAACTTTGTCAAAATTAAGAACAATTATGCATCAAAGACTACTATCAACAAAGCAAAAGGACAACCTAAGGAATAGAGAAAATATTTTCAGATGAAATATAGGATTAATATCCAGAATATATAAAGAACCTCTAAAACTCAATGACAAAACACAAACAATCAAAAAAGAAATGGACAAAGGACTTACATGACATTTCTTATAAATCTTTGTTCAAAGATTTAGTTATATGTACTTGAAGTCAATATGTACATATGTACAGGAAAAAATGCACAACATCAGTAGTTATAGGAGAAATGCAAATCAAAGCCACACTGGGATACCACTTAACACCTAACTAGGATGGCTATAATAATAATAAACAAATCCGAAATGGCAGAAAATAACAAGTTTTGAGAAGAATGTGCAGAAATTAGAACTCTCATGTATTGCTGTTGAGAATGTGAAAGGGGGCAGCCATGTGGAATACTATTCGGCAGCTTTACATGCAATTAAACATTGAAGTGTACAATATGACCTAGAACTTCCATATATATATATATATATGGAATATATTGAATTATATATATATAATATATGATGAATAATATATATATTATAATATAATATATAATGAATAATATATATATATATAACTCATTATATATTGAATAATTGAAAGTAGGGACTGGAAAAGCTACTTATCAGCAATGTCATAGCAGCATTATTCCCAATAGCCAAAAGATGGAAACAATCCAGATTAGTGTCCATCAACAGATGAATGGAAAACCAGATGTGGCACATACTTAATTAGAATATTATTCTACCATAAAAAGGAATAAAATTTTGATATATCCTATAACATGGACCTTGCAATTATTGTACTTAGAGAAATAAACCATATACACAAGGACAAATATATGATTCTACTTACACAAGATACCTACCATAGGCATAGTCATAGAGACAAAAAGTAGAATCATAATTACTAGGGGTCCAGGGGAAAGAGGTATTTGTGTTTAATGGGTACAAACTCTTTTAAAGGACAATGAAAAAAGTTTGGGGTTTAAATAATGGTGATGGTTGCACAACATTATGAATATATATAATTCTAGTCAATTGTACACTTGTGAATGGTTAAAATGAGAAACATTATGTATATTTTATCACAGTAAAACATACAACAGTAAAACAATAAAAACACCTGTTTATTATCTCCCAGGCTTTATGGATCAGAATAATAGGTCCAGCTAAACTAGGCCTTCTACTTCAGAGTCTTTCACAAGACTGCAGTCATCTGAAGGTTCTGGGCATAATCTGCTTTCATATCCACACATGTGGCAGTTGGTTAGTTCAGTTACATGAGGGTCATTGGATTGAGAGGCTTAGTTCCTCATTGTCCAGTAGCTCGTGAACAGTTCCTTGGCACATGGGTTTCTTCAACATGGCCAATTGTTTCATCAAAGTCAGAAAGAAAGGGACAGTATGCTAGAAAAGCAGAAGTCACCATCCTTTGTAACCTAAACATAGGAGTGACTTCTCTTCATCTTTGTCATGTTATATTGGTTTTTAAAATGAAATGACTAAATGCAGCCCACAGTCAGAGGGAGAGACTTACACCCACACATCCCAGGAGGCAGGAGTCACTGGGGGGTCATCTTAGAATCACCTTGCTACAATAAGGTGGTAGCAAATGATACCACAGCATCTGGATGAAAATTATTAATGTCACACTATTGTATCACCACACAGAAGGAAATAAGATGTTTCTGGATATTTATTAACAAGTAGCCAAAGATTTGGATGATAGACTGGGATATTCACATTTATTCTGTGTTTTTCTTGCTCCATAAAACACAGCCACAAAGATAAATATACTTACTTTGATAGTTCCACCATTTCTGTTTGAAATATGAGAGCATTTTGCATGTCAGCTTAGATAAATGACATTTTTTGAAAGATGTTTAAACTATCTGGCCTTCTGGGAATCAGATTGCTTTATTATTGAACATCAATACCTTTCTTCCAACAATTTGACATGCCATTAATTGTGACTGTAAATCTGTGCTAGATCCTTATAGAATTGTAATTGATGCCCATGGAATCTAGCTAGTACCTTAAATTGCTTATCAATAAAGTTAATTATGTCTTTGAATAATATATAAATATATTTGAATGTGTGTATACATATGTATATACAATTTGTGCATATTGACTCAAAATAGATTTAGAACTAGACAATATATCTAAAAAACAAAAAGAAGCAGTAAATTCTAAGCTCTGCTTTAGTTCTTAATAAAATAAAATTTCTCATTGTACTTGGCCCCTAATCTCTGATTAAATTTACTATTACAGTCATATTCCCAGAAGAATGAAAACAGACAGTCTTGACTGCCTACTAAGTGCCTGCACAGGCAAACAAGGGGGAATTTATTTTACTTTGTAGCTCTTAGCCTAAGTCTCTTAGCTGAAACTTGATTGATAATATTTTCTGCTAGATAGCGATATCGTGAGGATTAAATCAGCTAATTCTTATAGAAGTCCTTAGAACAGTGCCTGTTATGTCTCTATATAAATATGTCTACAGACAGAAATAAAGATACAGAGATATAGATATGGAGGTATAGAGAAATTACTGCTTAAAGCATAAATAAAATGTTGCAATAAATATATTTTTATTTTCTGTACCATGTTTCATATGCTGGAAGCTCCAGTTTTGAGCTCATTGTGCAGAAAGGGTGGATTCAGAAGGACACAGAAAGGTTGTAAACACATGAACTTCCCAAATAAATGGAATAGTAGTTTCTGTTTTAAAGCAACAACAACAAAACATTTTTTCAGGTTAAAACAGTATCTTTTGGATAATCACTCAGTCAGTCCAACACTTTAACTTCCTTTCAGGGTTATTTCTCTCCTCTTAATCACTCCTTAAGCTTTTTCTTCCCAATATAGCTTCTTTAGAATCTCTGAGGATAACACTAATCACTGCAGTCGTTCAGGGACAAAGTGGTAATTTTCTTTTTTACTGCTCTTCTGGTAAGGTAGCAAATTTGCAGGAGCTTCCATGCAGCCTCTCTTATTTTCCTAATGCAATGGTTCAAGGGTCTAAAATGGGAATTCTGCCATAAATGATTTGCCTATTCCAGGTATGCATTCAGAAATAAAATGGTAATTACTATGTAGCATTAATAGTATTTGATTACTTAGGTCAAAGACCACGTTAATAATTTTAAAAAGTTTGGAACTTCTCTTTTCTACTTGTGGAGTCATTCTGGCAATAGTCTGCTTATGTTTCATGACAGGAAGGGTAGGAGAAAGACATACAGTATATAACCAGAAGGATCTCAGGGTCCTGCTTGAGGTGAACTTGTCTGATTTTCCTTCTAGGAACCCCAAGTCTATGAAATGGGTCAGTGTCATTACAGTGTAGTTCCTAGTGACACAACCCTGGGACCAGATGGCCTTGGTTAGCACATGGTCTGTACTCACAGGTTGAGTAACTTTAGGTAGTTAACATTTCAGTGTAACAGTTTGTCCTCAGTTAAAGGAGGTACTGATGAATACTGACCTCAAGGTTGTTGTGTTTGTTGTGAGCATTAAACAGAGGTAAGAAACTATGTATCTGAAAGCATGGATATTAAAGCAAGTCAATTCCTGAGAGACACTGGACTCCTCTGAGTGCTGACTTGAAGAATCGCCAGTGACTTTGTCAAATATTATAGGGCTCTGTGGTCTTAACTTTTTTAACCTGTATATCCTTCCATTTTTCCTTCACTTGGAGTCTGACTTCCTTTGAAGTGTGATGACTATCCAACTTTCTTTGGGGTCTCTCTCCATTTGTTCTCACAGCACTTAACCTAATAGAACCCTTGCATATTTATTTGTCTTTATTTTTGTTTCTCAGAGGATGCACAGTAAATGTTATCATTTAACCAGAGAGCCAACTCTGAGATGAAGATTAGTATTCAGTAATAAGTTTATAAGGGAGTATTCTTGATATCTGTATTTGGAGGCAAAATAAAGGGAGCATTACTGGGAAGAGGAAAAATTTGAGTTGCATAGCAATATCAGCAGAAAGCATGAAAGAACTCCAGATCTCAGATGGCTCTTTTAAGATGTCCCAATTTAGGACTGAGTGGCTAGACTTACCATCTTTACATTTGTCAGTCATTAAATGTAGACAATCCCTGGAAACTGGGTGTGACTTTAGGCAAAACAGCTTTCTTTACCCAAGGACAGTTCCCAGATAGGGGTGATTCCCGAGGCTGTTAGAATATAGCATTTGGAAAAATAATTCCCTTGATCTTAAAAGTGAAATAAAGCTGCCTATCAAAATGGTTTCAAAACAGACTTTTTCTGAACTTTGGAAATTCACAAAGAGCCTGCAACAATATGAAGAGCATTGATTCAAGAAAACTGGCTGAATCTTGATAAAATCCATAACCTTTGTGGCATTTTAAATGGTCTCAGTTCTATCACCCTCACTCTAGCTCCTCAGTAGCCTTTAAAACAATAGCCTCACAATCAGAATTGCAGTGAAAGCCAGAGTCCTAGTAGCCACTGGAGAGGCAAAACGTATTTGGAGCTGCTTCCCCAAAGCCCCATCTCCTAATATCTGTCATCGTTTTATCTGTCTAGTTGACTGGAAACCCTCACACACACACAGGATTTACCTTTTATTTGACCTGACTTAGGGCTTGCTCATTTCATATAGCCATTCCCAGGGTGTTTGCACACAAAAATCAATGGCACTTTTTAAAAAAAATTACATTTGGTAGAGACAATAATAACAGTTGGGCAAATGATCTAAAAGGAAAAGCTGGGGAATGCGATATTCATAGGGGAATTTTGAAACCTGGGATGTATTCCTGGGAATTTAGAAGGCAACAAGCCTGTGCAAGGCTGGCGTCCTTGTACAGGAAAGACCTGAGATGACCTTCTTCTCTCCCCTCTGGCTTGCATCAAGGCTCTGTGAAAGCAGGGTTAAAGACTAAGGTAAAGTTATAAATGCCTTCACGAGCACTGAAAACAAAGTCCTTCAGCAAAAGCTAGGAGTCTTCCTGGTTCCAAGCGCTTAAGATCTTTGTCTACTTATCAACTGATTACTATGCTAAACTGAAACGTCTGTGGCCACATGTGACAAAGGAAAAAGACATTACAAAATTAGTTCACAACAGTCACAAAACAAACAGTAGCAACAATAATAAAAATAAATTAACATCAACAACAGCAAACCCTCGGAGGGGGTGTGAATCCAATTTCCAGAGTTGCCGCCTTGTACTGTTTACAATGAAAAATTTTCAATAACAACAAAAATATAAGACATTCAATAAAACAGGAAAATATGGCCCATATGTGGGGGGAAAAAGTGTCAATAGACACTGTCTCTCAGGAACTCCAGACACTGAAATTTCTAAACAAAAACTTTAAATCAGCAATTCAAATAGTTCCAGTAGGGCTATACATGGGACCCTGAACAGAAAAACAACGACAGAAGAAACCAATAAATATCCATAAAATTTAGAATTTACTTACTATTAATGAATCGATATTGGTTCATTATAAAAAATACACCGTGATATCATAGGATGTTAACAATAATGTACACTGGGTGTAATGGAATTCTATCATCCTCACAATATTACTATGAATCTAAAACACTTCTGAGGTGTGCCTGGGTGGCTCAGTGGGTTAAAGCCTCTGCCTTCGGCTCATTTCATGATCCCATAGTCCGGGATCAAGTCCCATATCGGGCTCTCTGGCCCGCGGGGAGCCTGCTTCCTCCTCTCTCTCCCTGCCTGCCTCTCTGTCTACTTGTGATCTATGTCAAATAAATAAATAAAATATTTTAAAAATAATAAAAATTAAAACACTTCTGAAATTTAAAAGTGTACTTAAATATATACATATTTAATATATATTACTGCCAACATAAACATCATTAAAATGATTAATACTTTACATCGTTAATATTAAATATTAAATAAAATATTTATTCATTTTCTATTATGTTTCCATTGGCAGTAATAGTCCTTATTGTTTGCTGATCTGAAAATCTCTTGATCCCTGCCTGGACTAATTTTTAAACCATAGTTTGGTTAGGTATAAGGGTCAGCAATTATTTATTTTTTTATAAGTTCACTCTGTCCAGTTATTGTTGCATTAAATGTAATCTATATGGATGTCCACTTCTTACAGTGTTATTTGTTGAACACTTTGCCTCTGACATTGTTACTTCTGATAAAAAAAAAATCAATTGCTAATATGTGATTTTATTTCTGGAATCTTTATTATGTTCTTTTGTACATGGGTTTTCTTATTATGAATGTTTATTCACTTTTTAAAAACATTTTTCTGTGTAAAAATAAAACATTTTTCTGTGTTGAGATAATTATATTTTTCTTTATTCTGTTAATATTGCTATAATGTTAATTGATTTTCAAATAGACAGTACATTAATTATACTTTTTAAATGTCACTGGTTTGTTTGCCATTAATTTAAGATTTCCTTTTACATCTATAATCTTGAGTAATATTTCTCTGAAGTTCTCCTTTTATTTTATTTTTATTGTCTGGTTTTGGAAAATGACAATATTGTTCTCAAAATTATCTGCTCAAAGACATTTCTTCTTTGTTTTCTGAGAAGTTGCATATAATTGGTGTTGTTTCTTCCTTATATGTGTCATAGAATTTAGTTGTGATATGATCTGGGTTCGGGTTTTTTGTTTGTGTGTTTGGTTGGTTGATTTTTGTTGTTATTGTTATTGGGAGTTTTTACTAAAATATAATTCACTTTATAGATATAGGGTAATTTGAATTTTCTCTCGTGTTAATTTTTGTAATTTGTGAAGAATTTGTTAAATTCATTAAATTGTTGAAAATTTTGGCAGAAAGTATTGTTTACACAGAGCCCCTTTTTCATTTCTGATATAAATAATATGTATTTTATCTTTTTATATTGGTTGGTCTATCTACAGGATTACCAAATTTATTGAATTTTTTAATAAATTCATTTTGGTGTTATTTACTTTCTGTATTGCTTGCCCATTTGTTATTTTTTATTACCTATTATATCTAATTTTTGTTATCTATTATATCTATTATTTTTATTATCTATTATAATTATTATGTTTTGACATAGTTTAGTTTCAGCTTGTTTCTTTTTGTAATATTCGGATGGAAGCTTAGATTTTTAGTTTTGTATCTTCTCTTTATTATAATATTAATGTATTTAAAGCTAAAATAGTCCCTCTTGGCAATGTTTTAACGTCATCTCACGGATTTTCATCTGCTGTTTTGATTTTAATATAATCACTCAGTTCAGAATATCTTTAATATAAATTTTTAATTTATATTTGTAATTAATTTTTAATATAATTTTTATTTTATTTGACTCATGAATTTTTTATTTGACTCATTTAATTTTGAAATATTTGGAAAATATCTATACATAGTTCAATTATTACTTATTTTTTCTGTTGAAGTCAATGAAGAAATTATAATCACAGTTCTTTTCAATTTAGAGATTTGTTTCATGGTCCAGCATATTATGAATCTTTCTGAATGTTTCATTTTCATTTGAAAATATTTGAAATTCTGATGTCCTTGGGTTTGGTCTTCTATACATGTAAACTAGGTTAATATGGTTGATATTCTGTCATGTCTTCTCTGTAATTAAGGATTTCTTTTCTACCTATTTATCAGATACTAAAAGAGTTTTAAATCCTAAATATAATTTATATATATATATATATATATATATATATATATATATTATATGTTGTTGCTTCATGCATTTTGGAAACCTTTTATTTTAAGGATGCCCATTTGTACTTACACCCAGAATGAACAGTTAGACGATTATACTTCCCCCGAGCTGACCTTGTTTTTTATTTTAAAATCTTCTTTACATTTGATAATAAATTTTCCCTCTGATGTCTACTTTGTTTTATATTTAACCACTCCAGCTTTTATGTGATTAGTGTTTGAATATTGCATCTCTTTTCTTTGCATATACTTTTTACCTATTTTATCTTTAAATTTAAGGTAGGTGTCTTATAGGTGGCATCTATTTGGTTCTTATATTTTTATCCAGTGTTTAGGACAGTAATATTTAGTATAATAATAAATATGGTTTTATTTCTATCAACCACCTTACTTTTTAAAATCTATCTTGTTTATTCTTTGTCACTTTTTTCCTATTTAACTGTTTTCTTCTGGATTAAATAGAAGTCTTTAGACTCCCATACTATATCTACTATTCCAAATATATTTAAGCATAAAATTTGCTTTAAAAACAGTACTCTATGATCCCAGGGTCCTGGGATCAAGCCCCACATCAGGCTCTCTGCTCAGCAGGGAGTTTGCACCCCTCCCACCTGACCTGGTCTCTGCCTACTTGTGATTTCTGTCTGTCAAATAAATAAATAAAATTAAATTAAATAAAAACAGTACTCTGGTTTCAATTACATATGAAATTAAGAGTGGAGAAACTAACAATGATTTTGTTTAGTTCAGTGTCTTGCCTACAATTCTAAAATGTTTTGTGTATTTTAGAATATGTTTTGCATATTTTAATATAATTTAATTAAGTAGACTATGCTTTGTGGCTTTACCTCTTTACCTACTAAAATACATGTTTTATATTTTGATAAAATCTGTTGAAACTATAGAATTTTACATTAGTCAGTGATGTCTGATATTACCCATTAAAGGCATCACTAAATGTCTTTATTAAAGATAAAATTTTATATGTGCCATAAGACCATACAATAAAATATTATTAATCTCCCATACAAAGCATTAAAACCTTTAGATTGGGGAGCCTCTATAACTGAGCATTTTCTTCTGTAATGCTCTTATAGCAAGGCCAAATAGATGCTAAAGATAGTTTTCTTAGCCTTCACAGTAGAATGTGGAATGGTATTTGAAAATTAAAGGCAAACTCCAGAATTCTTAAGGGTTCCAAACAGAGCTAAAAATGCTAAGATCATCTAATTTATACATTATTATGTTAACTAATGTAACATGTGCCTGAGCAGGAATCTTCAAGATATTCATGTCAAACCAAATTCCTCTATAAGTGAGCCTTTTCCTTGAGCTGTCCATATTGATCCTAGGTTTAGGTGCAGTCAGTCATTCTGTGAACTCCAACAACCAAGTTCCTGCTCTCACTTATTTGCAGATGACTTCAGTATTACCATTTCTGTAAGACCTTTTGCACACAGACTCTTTTGGTAATACATGCCATGAAGGTATATTATGATAAAGGATATTTTGAAAAAATGTTCTAATAATCTGCCATAAAAATAGGTTGAACAGATGCCTCAGAGACCTTTTACTTTGACTTGTTAAGTATTAATTGGTTGCTGTTCTTCTACATTTGATAAAGCATGATAAGTATCTCCAAAATATCAAAGTAATCATTTTTGTGCTTCCCATAAATATAAGCTCTGAGAAAAAAGATAACCGAAAAATCAGAAAAGGGTAAAGCCAGAAAAGTATTTTATTCTAGGCCACTTCAAAGATCAGTTTGTCCTGCCCATAATAACAAGTTTAAATGATCCTGCATGAGTCTGCTATTAGCCGTTGCACTGTTACATTATGCATGGCATTTGACTATTCATAGAAAAGAAAATGCACTATATTCCATTAGTGGTTTCCTATGAGTGTAGGTCTACAAATTACTGGTGATGCTTAGGCTGATGTGTTGCTCTTTTGCATATTTATGATGCTCCTGTCACATTCATTATTGATATGAATGTAATGTGAAGTCCTAGAGATCAATATGATTTCTATCAATTTCAGATTCCGTGTTTATGATTAAAATTCTTATGCAAATATGACAGCTGTATTTATATGCTACATTTATGCATGATTACAAAAGACCCTTGTAGTTGTCTCATAACTGATATTACAAAAGTGTAAAAAGAGACCCCAAAATAAGTTAAAGTAAATGTTGTTATTTCTGAAATCAATAATGATAGCACTCTACAATGGCTGACTATTTCCCTCATCCAGAACCACTCATGAACATCTTGACCAGCATGTGACTTATCACCAAAAATGAGGATCTGTTTTTATAGTAAATATTTCCAAAGAGAAAATTTTATAGGATGCAGGTTTAAGCAGTTTCCTGGACTCTGCAAAGTTTATCTTCCCCTTTATTGTGTCTGAATGTAAAGGTTTATATGGCACATACTTCTACATGATTGGTCTCTCAAGAAAATTTAAAATCCTGGGATGGTTAAGAATAAACTGTATCTTCCATTGTCATTGTGCCTATCAAAAATTAGGTTTGGGACATTTTAGTTTCCCAGTCTCAGGAATTTATCAATTCTCATAATGGAAATAATTTTTAAAGATGTTGCTTCTAACTTTGACAGTGTGGCTGTAATTAGACCATAAATGCTAGATAATTAAAAAAAAAAAAAAAAGGAAAGAAAAAAAGAGGGAGGAATAGGATGGAAAACAAACAACAACAACAAAAATAACCAAAACGTGTGTATTAAGGCACAGGAGAGTAGTCAGTACTAGAGGAGCCAAGAGTCAAGAAGAACAAAACACATTGAGGTAGTCTGCATATTAAGCAGGTATTTCTTTCTCTTGGGACTTCTGTCCATCAGAAATCAGAAACCTTGAATTTGTGCAGTCTTTCTGAGTTACCAAGGCAACCAGGATTTACAAAACCAATACAGCAAATAAAAGTCAACTATAGTTGATTTCAGTATGCAAGATTCTTTAAATGTTTGAAAATAATTCACCTAAGTACTTAGGAGACTAAATGAGAAAAATTATATTTGATGCATAAAATATATATGATAAAATTCAGCACCCAATCATGGTTTAAGGAAAGAAAATAAAAATAAGCAATATTAAAAACTCTAGATGGCCATGAATAGTAGGGTCATCCTTCATTTAATAAATGCATATATATAGGGAGGAGTCAAGATGGCGGAGAAGTAGCAGACTGAGACTTATTTCAGCTATCAGGAAATCAGCTAGATAGCTTATCTAAAGAGTGCAAACACCTACAAATCCATCGGCAGATCGAAGAGAAGAAGAATAGCAATTCTAGAAACAGAAAAACAACCATTTTCTGAAAGCTTTTTCTTTTTTAAGGTTTTTTAACTAGTTTATCTGTTATATATATATATTTTTCTTTTTTATAATTTTCTTTATTCTTTTCCTCTTTCTTTCTTTCTTTCTTTCTCTCTTTCTTTCTTTCTTTTTGAATCTCCTTTTATCCCCTTTCTCCCCCATCACGATTGGGGATCTCTTCTGATCTGGTTAAAGCATATATCCTGGGGTTGTTGCCACCCTTTTAGTATTTTACTTGCTCCTTCATATACTCTTATCTGGACAAAATGACAAAGCGGAAAAATTCACCACAAAAAAAAAGAACAGAGGCAGTACTGAAGGCTAGGGACCTAATCAATACAGACATTGGTAATATGTCAGATCTAGAGTTCAGAATGATGATTCTCAAGGTTCTAGCTGGGCTCGAAAAAGGCATGGAAGATATTAGAGAAACCCTCTCAGGAGATATAAAAGCCCTTTCTGGAGAAATAAAAGAACTAAAATCTAACCAAGTTGAAATCAAAAAAGCTATTAATGAGGTGCAATCAAAAATGGAGGCTCTCACTGCTAGGATAAATGAGGCAGAAGAAAGACTTAGCAATATAGAAGACCAAATGACAGAGAATAAAGAAGCTGAGCAAAAGAGGGACAAACAGCTACTGGACCATGAGGGGAGAATTCAAGAGATAAGTGACACCATAATATGAAACAACATTAGAATAATTGGGATTCCAGAAGAAAAAGAAAGAGAGAGGGGAGCAGAAGGTATACTGGAGAGAATTATTGAGGAGAATTTCCCCAATATGGCATAGGGAATGAGCATCAAAACTCAGGAGGTTCAGAAAATGCCCCTCAAAATCAATAAGAAGAGGCTCACACCACGTCACCTAATAGTAAAATTTAGAAGTCTTAATGACAAAGAGAAAATCATGAAAGCAGCCCTGGAAAAGAAGTCTGTAACATACAATGGTAAAAATATTAGATTGGAAGCTGACTTATCCACAGAGACCTGGCAGGCCAGAAAGAGCTGGCATGATATTTTCAGAGCACTAAACGAGAAAAACATGCAGCCAAGAATACTATATCCAGCTAGGCTATCATTGAAAATAGAAGGAGAGATTAAAAAGACAAAAACTGAAAGAATTTGCAAACATCAAAACATCTCTACAGGAAATATTGAATGGTGTCCTCTAAGCAAAGAGAGAGCCTACAAGTGGTAGATCAGAAAGGAACAGAGACCATATACAGTAACAGTCACCTTACAGGCAATACAATGGCACTAAATTCATATCTCTCAAAAGTTACCCTGAATGTTAATGGGCTAAATGCCCTTGTCAAAAGACACAGGGTATCAGAATGGATAAAAAAACAAAAGCCATCTATATGTTGCCTCCAAGAAACTCATTTTAAGCCCGAAGACACCTCCAGATTTAAAGTGAGGGGGTGGAAAAGAATTTACCATGCTAATGGACATCAGAAGAAAGCAAGAGTGGCAATCCTTATATCAGATCAATTAGATTTTAAGCCAAAGACTATAATAAGAGATGAGG
>NC_081562.1:95368985-95388574 GCF_022355385.1 Mustela nigripes
TTTCAAAGCACTTTGGTCTGAGAATATGCAGGGAATAATCTCAGTCTTTTCATGTCATTTGAGCCCTGATTTGTGACCCAGTATGCAGTCTATTCTGGAGAAAGTTCCATGTGTGCTCAAGAAGAACAAGTATTCTGTTGTTTTAGGGTGGAATGTTCTATACCTATGAGGTCCATCTGGTCCAATGTGTCATTCAATGCTCTTGTTTCTTTATTGATTTTCTCCTTGGATGATCTATTACTGAGAGTGGCATGTTAAGATCCCCTACTATTAATGTATTCATATCAATATGACACTATCTTGATTAACAGTTGTCTTATGTAGTTGGCTGTTCCCATGTTGGGGGCATAAATATTTACAATTGTTAGATCTTCTTGGCGGATAGACCTTTTAAGAATGATGTAGTGTCCTTCTTTATCTCTGACTACAGCCTTTGGTTTAAAATCTAATTTATCTGATATAAAAATTGCTACCCTCTTTTGAGGCCCATTGGCATAAAAGATCGTTCTCCATCTCTTCACTTTCAGTCTCTACATATCTTTAGGTTCCAAATGGGTCTCTTTTAGACAACATATGAATGGGTCCTGTCATTTTATCCGGTCTGCAAACCTGTGCCATTTTATAGAAGTATTTAGGCCATTCATGTTGAGAGTGATAATTTGAAATGACTGCACTGTTAGAGAAGAAAAACTAAGAAAACGTATTGCTAGCTGACCTTTCTCTTTACTACTTATTTCCCAAAGAATTAGTTTGGTCATCTCTATCTAGAGGACCAAGTAGAAGGGTCCCCATTTTTTATTTCTGAAAAAATTCCGACAGTGTAACACGTGTTGAAATTCAAAATACCCATCTTCTGAAGAAGATTTTACCATCTTCATCATGGACAGGAATGATGCTGCATTCAATGTTACTTTTAACTCTTTTCCCCTCTGGGATTCTGTTAAGTACTTTGGGAAAAGAAGGTAGTATTGGTTTATTTGTTTATTTATTCAGTAATAAATAAGACTTCACTGTAGTATTAACACAGTGTTAGGCACCCAAAAAATATAGTTGAAATGGAGAAAAATATCCTGAAAATTTTTCTTGAAGGAAATAGGGGAAATTTTAAAAGTAAATAAATAAGAAGAGAAAGATAGCCAGAGAATAACCTAAGACCATTTAAACGCTTTGCTATTTTCCCAGCCAAAAAAGAACAACATTGCAATATATTGGTAGAAAAAAACTAAGTTATATTTTTTCCTGTGATGTATGAATTTTCATTAATCAGTTAAAATAACAATACCTGGGATTAGTAATATGCAGGCTAAAATTTTCACTGAAATATTTTCTGTCTTCCTAACAAAACATCTTTTGCTCCAACCTCTGGGTTTGATCCCCTGTGTCTCTTGTTTACATGGTGTTTCAATTTAACAATGTAATTCTTTAAAAGCATAATAGGATATTACATATAATCATCATCTCTTTAAAATTTAAATAGTTGAGGCGCCTAGGTGGTTTAGTTGGTAAGCAGCGGCTTTCATCTCAGGTCATGATCCTATGGTCCTGGGCTCGAGTCCCGCGTTGTTCTCCCTTCTCAGTGGAGAGCCTGCTTCTCCCTCTCCCTCTGGCAGCCTCTCTGCCTACTTGTGCTCTTTCTGTCAAATAAATAAATAAAACATTTAAAAATAAAAGAAAATTTAAATAATTAATGTATGATGGAAGATATTGTATGGTTTGGAAGTTTTCATTTTCTTTCCCAAATATAGAATAATTTTTATAATTTGTGCTTCAAAGAAAACAACTAGTTTCCATTCTCACTTAACAGTTTAAAATGCTTATATCAATTTAAAGAATGTCTGAAAAGACTGTTAATTTTAAGAAATGGAATAGATGGAAGTATGATCATGCTTGCTTCTATTACAGTGATGCAAGATCGAGTCTTGTAGAACCACTTCAGTTTATGGCAAAAAAGCATCTGACCACAGAGGAAAGGTTCAGATAACACGCTCTCAGTCTTTTTTTAATATGTGTTCTCTGCTGTTAAATGCCTAGTATTCCCAAAGGCAAATAGTAAAGCACTTTCTTCTCTATTTTCAAAAGCAAACATTTTAGATCTCTAAACTTGGACAAATCGCACAATGATTTAATCTTCAAACTAAGTTCTCTATAACACAGGCATTTGAAAATATATGTTCCATGTGATTTTTACAGGATATTAGGTTTCATATTTTTGTAATATTTGGAGATTGTGTTATGTATAAAAGCCAATAAAATAAGTAAAATTTATTATGAAACCATTTGAAAGAAGAGTTTCCTTTGTATAAGTGAACTCTTTAATCTTTATTAGGCTTTATGTTTTATTCCATAGCTATTTAAGTGGGTGAATCTAACAAACAATGATTTCAGGTTTTTCCACTTTTAAACTAACCTGCTTCTCCAAAGCTATGCTTTGGGACTGTTTAAGAAAAATCTAAGGGAAATATTAGGCTCATTATATTGCAGAATTAAACTTTAATTATAAAGATCTTTGAGGCCAAAAACAACTTGACATTGAAACTTTTATTTGGCTGGTAAATTCTTAAATATCTTCAGATGATGGAACACTTTTCAGATAAATAAAAAGCAAAAAGTGATGGCTATTTAAATATATAAGAGAATCATGTTTTAAATCAAGTGTTTTAAATCACTGTAAAACTGAACTCTTAAAAGTTGTAATGACACTATAAAAAGGTCTATTTAATTTTTAGTTATTAGTTAAACTTAGTTTTCTCAATATATACTTCAGTGATACTCTACACTGATAAATAGTTAAAAAGGGAGAAATTAGGGGCACCTGGGCAGCTCAGTTAGTTGAGCATCGGACTTTTGATTTTGGCTGAGGTCATGATCCCAGGGTCGTGAGATGGAGCCCCCACCCGGCTTCAGGCTCTGAGCTCAGTGCTGAGCCTGCTTGAGATTCTCTCCTTCTCCCTTTCCCACTGCTTCTGTCCTGGCTCATGCATGCACGCTCTCTCCCTGAAATAAATAAGTCTTTAAAAAAAAAAAAAGTGGAAAAATTAGCTTATATAATTAAAAAAAACTAAGATTTTAGAACATTCTAAATTTAATGTAACTAAAGCAATCAAAACACAAACTTTGGTAGAGGAAAGGTACTGTAGAAAGCCTTCAAAGAAGGATGTCTGTGGGAGTTTAAAAAGTCTAATTTCTTGGCAGAATGAAGAAACAAAATCCCCTGTGAGAAAGGAGGACAAAAATCTCCCTTTTGAAACTGCCAGTCATTGAGTACATTCAGTAGGTTTCAGAATGAGTGAAGTAGGCCGAGAAGCACACAAGGGCAGAGTGGTTGCTCAGCCTTGAAAAATGAGAGCTGTGTGTCAGAGACCCTAATATTTGTCATAGGAAAGTTTGGAAGAAAGCATATTTCAGGTCAAGGAAAGACAATCTACAACCTCAGCTACTACTGTAAGTAGAAATTCCACTCTTGGTAGAAATTCTGGAGTTAGAATTTGATAACGAGGAAATATGTTTCGATACGATGCATCCAACCAGAAATTAATGGTGCTAAATGCAGTTCTGCTTCATTCAATGCTTTGGTATATTTCTAAGTATTGGACGCAGGCAACGGTTGGGATTTTGAGGAAAGTCCAAATTATAAGCAATATCTGATATTACAGTTTAAATTCTACTCTTCCTGTTGGCTGTCTGCTATAGGAGACACCAATGTTAGGTTTAACATTGGGTTTGGTTTAACAAATCAGGTAAGAAAGAATACAATTAACTGTATTTAATTCATTTTTAGCTGTTACATGTGGGGACTGCTACTAAATATCTTTGAGCCTCAGTTTCCCACGTGGAATAAAAATAATGTTTGCCTTACAAAGTTGTTTTAACAGTTAAAAATAATACCTTATACTGGACACTAGTAGGAACTTGGAACATACTTATTAAATATAATGGATTATGAGTTAGTAAACATATACTTTTACTAACTCATTATTATTTATTTCACTTTGAATAGGTCCAACTCTTTCATCATTCCTCTGCAGAAAAGCTAATCAGATCTACATGTATTTCTCATTTACTTTTATACTGTGACACATTTTCTGTCATGGTATAAACTCAAAGTATTGACTGTTTTTCTGCCATTTTCCTGCCTTTTATTGTAATTGGGTTTCTAATTTGAATATATGTGAGTCCTGTTTAAAGTTTTCTTTTCCACACATGGCCCTTATACTTTGGATAAATTGCAATCTGAAATTTTGCTCCACACTGATTTCTTCTATGTTTTTAGATAATAACCTCTTAAAAAATTCACATACTGTGTTTTATCTCCAGACTGTCATGCTGCTACATGCTGCTTCATGCCAAGACTATCTCAACTCGGATCATAATGTATTCCCTTATTTTAGTAAAAATTTTTGACTTTTATTTGGGAATGTTCTATGGAAAAATCCATATGTCTAATCTTTGGCAAATTCTGATCTTGTAGAAATTTATTGCAAGTTCAATAAAATCTGAGTATATGTAATAACCCTAATATTTCTTTCTTTTATAAATGATACATCTATCTGTAAGCCAATTATTTTGGTATATCACATAGAGAATGTTTTTGAATTAAAAAAAGATAATTTGGAATTATTAAGCATCTCTTGTCAACAATTCTGACCCTTCTCTGTGCTTTCAAGAGAGTGAACTCTGTTTAATGGATACACCTGGCAAGACCAAACCATTTCAAGTGCTCTAAAAGCAGACATAAGTAAAACAACCTAAATCACATCCATTTTTAATAGTGGATGTTTATTCATCATTGGCAAGTATTGATTATAGGTTTGAAAGGAAGTTCTTTTTACGTTGACGTTGGAACCTTTGCCTTGCTGTGCAGCAGTTCTCCCTTATCCATGGGCTATATGTTCCAAGATCACCAGTAGATGCCTGAAAGCACTGATAGTTCCAAAACTTAGATCTACTATGTTTTTCCTATGTACCTTCCAATGATAAAGTTTAATTTATACATTAGGCATAAATTTATAAATATAATTTATAAATTAGATTAACAACAGTAACTAATAATAAAGTAGAACAGTCATAACAATATACTGTAAAAAAAATCTGTGAGTATGGTCTCTTTTTTTGTCTATCAAAATATCTTATTGTGCTGTACTCATGCTTCTTGCAATGATGATGATATGAGATGACTTTTATAAAATGCCTACTTAATGAGATGAAGTGAGGTGAATGACACAAGTATTGTGAAGTAGTGTTAGGCTACTGTTCACCTTTTACTGTATTTGAGGAGGAGGATCATCTGCTTTTGGACCACAGTTGACCATGGGTAACTGACACCGTGTATAGGAGGGGACTACTCTATAGACAACTGCAGGCATCTTGAACTTAATGAAAGTGTGTCGCAATTTTTTTTTTTAAAGGTTTATTTGTCAGAAAGAGAGAGAGAGAGCACACAAGCAGGCAAAGAGGCAGGCAGAGGCGGAGAGAGAGGCAGAGAGAGAGGCAGGCTCCCTGCTGAGCAAGGAGCCCGATGCAGGACTCGATCCGAGAACCCCAGGATCATGACCTGAGCGGAAGGCAGCTGCTTAACCCACTGAGCCACCCAGGTGTCCAGCAATTCTTAAAAAATTAAGTAGTCATTATAGAAAGAAGATGCAGCCAAGTCCATGACCTTTTGCAAAATGGAACAAGTTATCTCTGAAGAGATACCACAAAGGAATTCTCTCGGTATTTTCTTATGAGTGTGGACTGCTGTTACCAATGACACAGTTAAAATTGAGGACTGTTTTACTCTAGAGGCTTCACATATGTGTAACCTACATTTTAGATGGGAGTGGCACCTGAATTTCATCAGTTGTTTTAAATACCTGTCATGCTGTTTGAAATGAGTTTATTCCATTTGTTTTGTTCATGACCCCAAACACTGTTTCATTCTTTGATAGAACAGGGTCCAAAATATAGTAATGGAAATATGTAATCATTGTGGTTTCTTAATGTGGGAAATCATACAAATAATGGGAGAAGAGAGAGTTATAAAGAACAAACTAGGACAAACATATTTCTGTCATATAAGAAAACCTAAACTGGGGCATATTTAACAATTATAATACATTCTAATAATGGGGTGATCATTAATTAGCTTTTGACACTTGACTTTTCACAATGCCTGTTGTTTCCTATGTGTTAAATGAGTGAAAGTAAAAATTTGTCATAACTCTCCAACAGGATGTCCTGAATAGTAAATGGCAAACCATACATGAAATTGTCAAATGTAAGGAAAAAAAAAAAAAACAGTGAATAACAGGTCTTATTATTATTTCTGTAGACCTAAGATAGAGAGTATATGATGGACAATGACAAACATCGGAAAATTGGTCAAAAGCAATAAATGTGGTTTTGATATGATGCAAATACAGTCATCAATAGCTTTGAATGTCAAGCTAATTGAGATAAAGTCTTTGGAGGTATATGAGTTAGAATATTTAAACCAAATTATTTCATTGTCAGTAACATGCTATTTGGGGCATAAGCAAAAGACTAATAAATTATGTGTATCTTCATATTATTCATTCACTTTTTTCTGTTAATATGTAAAATGTGTGTATCATATTTTTAATGTGAAAATCTAATGTCATACTCTATGTTCATAGGTCAGCAAGTATATGTCAACCCACATATTCATATGCTAATACACATATTTGCATATAGAAGCATATCTTGTAAGTACAGTGGGAGATATCTGTATATCAATTTGTGGGATTGTGGTGTGGTGAAAAGTAAATAGTTTGAGATGAAGAAGCTATCCATTGATATCTTAGCTCTGATGCTTACTAACAGTTTAATTTTAGATTTTACTTATTACAATCGAATTGACACCTAATTCACAAACTGTTAAGAATTTAAAATGAAAATATGAAGATGAAAATATTTAACATAATGTCATATATTAATTGCTCAGTAGAGATCAATTCTTCTAACAAGCCAACTGTTTTTCCCTGAGAATTTTCTTTCTCTCTCTTTTTTTTTTTAAAGATTTATTTATTCTTTTGAAAGAGAGCATGTTTGCACTTTGGAGGAGGGGCAGAGAGCAAGAATCATAAGCAGACACCTGTTGAGTGTAGAGACAGTCTGGGGGCTCCTTCCCATGATTAATGAGATCATGACCTGAGCCAAACCTATGCTCAACCAACTGAGCCACCCAGGTCCCCTTCCCTAAGACTTTTCTATCTTTAGTGATGACATGGTAAAGATTATTTAACAGTGCATTAAAGTTTAGAACTTTTTTATTTGTTTCCCACAATGACTCTTTCACAATTTGAATATTTTCAAAAACTATAAAAGATAACTCTAACTAGCTTAAGTTATGAAAGAATTTACTTGAAGTTATTTATGAATTTATCATCTCAATGATTAAGACATTCAGAGATAGAATGGAGTTTTGGACAGCTTTTATCAGACAGACATCTAGTTTCATTTATATGTGATTATCTTAGCTCTACTCATCTTAGTTCCTCAAGATCACATCCCTCAACATGGAAACATGGCTGGTATTGTTTCCAGTTTCACAACTGCATTGTTTAAAGAGAGTTTCTGTATTTCAGGATTCGTAGAAGCAAATATTGAGCTTGGCCTAATAGGCCTCCCTTGTAGACCAGAGAAATTCCAACTGGTTGGCTAAGGCTTGAAGTTCCTCAATTTCTGAGATAGGATTAGGATGCACCTATTGACTTAAGAGTCCAATACAGGAGCTGGGAATAGGATAAATCCTACCTGCTGCATAATGGAATGAAGGCTGGAGTAATAATCATAATGTTCAAGTAAGACCCTGAGGAACATGTAGGAAAAAAATATCTGCTCATTCCTTATTTGTAGTATCCTGGTGAAGAAAAACTTCAGTCCAGAACTGAAGGAGAATTTCCATATTATCAATGTAACTATCTCTTCAAAGCTTAAGTTAAATTTGAATGATATATTCAAGATTATATAAAAACAGTCCTGAAAAATATTTTAGTAAAGATTATTGTGGATTCCATGCTTCTGACTGCAAAGAGTTCCAAGGAAGAATGATTGCTGACCTGTTGACTATGGATCACTCGGTTTTGTGAAAAGTAAGGAGTTACTCTAAGATATTTAGCTATCTATCTGAATATTAAATGTGACTATGTGCTGAATAAATGAATAGAATAACTATTATCACATAATTTTTGTCATTATAAATATGTCTTCATTTTAAAAAAACTGGGAGTTACTGCACTATATGCAACAGTGCAGATGAAATATTTTCAAAATGTTGACTTGAAGCTAATTCCAAACTGCAGTTTTTTTCTCATGACAGTTTTTTATTAGTGCACGGTTACATGCATTCAATTTTCAAACAGAAATTATGGTGTACTTACATGTGCTATAATTATCAGTTATAATGATGAGTAAAAACCAATATTTATGTGATCTAAATGTTCTTGGAGTTTAAATTGCATTAAGCATGTTTTATTACTTTCACAACTGAAAATATTGGGAGCACTGTTATAATCCATTATTTAGTGACAGGAAAGAGAATATAAGTTATCAGAATTCTATTACTATCTGGTTGGGACAAAAACCTTAGTCTAAAATTACTGAAAGAGTATTCTTATGGTAATTTTAAGATAGATTTAATACCAAGAAAGAAAATTAATGATGATTGCAGTTAATATATGGCTATCCACTCATAACTAAGATTACTGTTCTCTTTCTTATTTCCTTTTGTTAATGATTATTTTTAGTTTTGAAATTAGTGGGAATGAAATATCTGATTAGTTATCTATTGAGGTGAATAAATTATTCCAAAATTTAGTGGTTGAAAACAACAAACATTTATTATCTTACAGTTTCTGTGTGTCAGAAAGCTGAGCATAACGTGCTGGGTTCTGTACAAGGGTACAAGGGCTACCTGCATTTAAGGTCTATCTGCATTTAAGCTGTCCACCAAGGCTGCAGTTTTCTCTGAAGGCTCAGTTTTGGGGTATCCACTTCCAAGTTCATTTACATGGTAACTAGCAGGACTCACTCTCTTTATATGAGTTTTTCCATATGGCTGTTTGACAGTATGGCAGCTGATATCCCCAAAGTGATCAGAGAGAGAGAGAGAAAGAGAATGAAACAGATCTCCCAAGAGAAAATCCACATTATTTTTATTATGTAATATTGAAACTCACATCCCACTACTTTCATTGCATTCTATTTGTTAGAGTGAGTCACTGGGCCTAATCCACACACTAGAAGAGGAAATCATATAGGGTATGAGTGCCAGGAAGTCAGAATCTTTGAGGATCCTTGGCACAATCTGCTCTCTGGCCCCCAGTGATACACATCCCTGACATGTGCAAAATACACTCACACTTTCCCAAAGGAAGTAAGAATTACAATATTAACTCAGAATCTAGAATCTCATCAGGTGAGCTTCCTCCTTTGTAATTCCTTAAACACAACTCCTTATGTACCATTTGTTTTTATCTAAAGGCCTACAGAATTAAATAGATAAGTAGCCATATTTTTTCACACACATCTATGTTAGATATGTAACACTGGCATTCCTCTTTAAAGGGGGGTAAATAAGTGGCACAAAGTAGTCTTTGGTTCATAGCAATTCTGAAATTTGGTTAGAAAAGTTTCTTGATTAGATCTCAAGTCCTGGGGAAAACACTCTGGCTCTCATCTCCACTCTCTTGTCTCTTGGCTCCACCCTCTAAATCATCCTTCCTTTTATATGAAAAGTGCCAAATGTTGAAGCTATCTCAGTCTGCTTTCTGCCAGTAGAACTCTGGGGCTCCAAAGGTTGTTTCTCATTCTTTATCTTCTCAGCCAACCTCAATCCAAACTGGTAATGTCTCTCCACATATAACTCTTAAAAACACTTGAGAAACCCCTGAGAATCTTCTTGGGGTTTATGGCACTAAACAAAAGCCATATTCACTCAATAAACAAACTACTAGAAATGTATTTCATGCCCATAATAAGAAGGCAAAATTCCAAAGCATGATTTTCACCATTAGTAATTATTTTACTCAATTAAAAGGTTCTTGTTTTTTTTTTTTTTTTTTTTTTTTTTTTTTTTTTTTTACTTCTAATCTCAGCTGGTTTTAACATGAATCTTCAGTGAGCTGTAGGTCAGTCAGGAAAGTTCTGAACTCTTCTGATGATTTTGTTGGTTTGCTGTTGGCTAGAGCAACTTGATTCTCTTCTGCATACTTTCTCATTATCTCTCAGGCTATCTAGATTTGCTTTCATGGAGGCAGTCATCCAGTAGAGGGAATAGAAATGTGCAGGACCTTTTTAGTCCTAGGATCATAATGGCACACCATCTATTCTTCTACATTATATTTGTTAAATAAAGTCATAAAGCCAGCCTAATTCAAAAAGGGGTAAAATGGCTTTCTTTTCTTATCGGAAAGTCACATTACAAAAAAAAAAAAGTGTGATTATTAGGAGGGATGATGGTTTCTGGCCATTTAAAATTTCAATATGTCATGTCTCCTGTGGCTCTCATCTCTACTAGAATAGGAGTGATTGTTTTCTCATTAGTCCTGTTCGAAAATATCTTAGAAGATATCTGTTGGACAGAACTTAGATCACATGCTTATTTCTGAACCAATCAGCTAGGTCCAATGGATGATATACAGTTTGTTGGAAAGCTAACTTACTAACCCTTTTGGTGGTGAATGTATATTATCCATATCTAATTATAAAGCACAACAAATATGTACTTTTCCGAAATTAGCAGCCAGCTTAAAATTCTGAAAATGTATTCTTCATTCTACTGAACTTCTTAATCATTTGATGCTCACCCATCTCTTGTACTCTTAATACCCTTGATATTTGAAACTGTGTATTCATTTGTCACCTTTCCTCTTTTCCAAAAATTCCATCTCTCTAACCAAATCTTTAATAGTAGCATGTTTCACAGTGTTTGGTCCACCTACTCTTTTTATTATCTTAAATACATATCTCCTGGGAAGTACTCAACCACTTGTCAGATTTCAACAACCATCTATACACTAATATCACCAAATCTTAATTTCCAACTCAGCTTCAAATTTATATAGTAGGAAGTCAGTCAATATGTACTGAATATATGAATAAATTATTGAATATGACTGAATACGATATGTGTATTAGAGTCCTCTATAAATCCCAAGGCTCAAACAAGTAACAGCTGTTATCATATATAATTATGCAGCCAGAATTATAGCTCCATTTATCTCTGGAAATACTTCATCAGTGGGTACCCCTCATACTTGTGCAGGCCTCATTGTCATCTAAATGGCTCAATCACTCTATACTTTGTATAGTATGAAATATTCATGTTTATTAATTAAAGTAATTCAATATTTTGTAATTAAGGAAATTATTTTTTTCTTCTTTTGTGCTTTACCCAAATATCCATCCTTTTGACAAGGATCAAGCACTCTGAACTGGCAGTTTTGCCAGATAAGGTAGGGTATCTACGATAATCTGTATGAGGATTAATTGGAAAGAATTTATGCTTTAGAATTTCCAGTTCACTAGAGATTTAGAGCACAGAGTAGGAAGGTGAGACAATTTTGCTTGCTTCTTTCCTGTTGAAAGTGAGGCAGCAGGAGTACATTTATCTTTGAATGTTCCCAGAGCATCTGTACCATTCCTGCTTCTCTTAATAAACTTTAGGAAACACCTGCCGGGGAATATATATTTGTTTGTCATTTGTTTGCTTTGGAATTTTGCCTTTTTATTATATACATGAAATACATCTTCAATCGTTTGTATTGAGTAACTTAGCAAATTCAGCCAAATTTCAAAACATCAAAACTGCTATTTCTAAGACCAAGTAGATTTAAAATCTGTTGTCTCTGTTTGCCAAATGTTGAGATATCACAATGTTCCCAGTGAATAGCACTCTTATTACACTTCAGAAGCATCATATATATGCGGATCATTTATAATCTATTTTTGGAAGTTGGACTAATTTTAAATGGGTCATCCTGCCATTATTAAATGTGCTGAGAACTTTTTCTAGGGAAGATGAAGAACACCTGAAAATAATTTTTTAACCTCTCATCCTTGGAAATATGCCACATAGAAACCAGTTATTGGTAAGGTTGCCAGATGAAAGCACTTAGTCATTCTAGTCATAGGGAAATTAAATGTATGGGCTAATAACTTATGCCATTTTAAATATATGCAAAATGTTCCTATAGTCTCTGACATATTGTATAAAAGAGTGATATTATCAAAAATCCCCATCTTAGAGTGGAAAATAGGAAAGAAAATCAGTGAGAATTTCCTTTAGTTCAACTTTTCATTAAAACCAAGTATTTATTATGATATTAAATTTTAAGGCAGAATTCCACAGGTTATACTCCTTACATTGCGAAATGAAAATGAGAGTAAACCATAAAAATTTGCCAATATATACAAGATAAGTATGAAAAGGGGTTTTAGTTTGAATTGAAGGCTAAAAGATTGAAGGCAGTTAATATTTTCTAAAAAAAAATAAATAAAAAAAAGCAACTCCCTTTTCTTGCTATTCCCTTCATCAAAATTAATGGTCTAAACTGGAGGCATAGCTCACAACATTATGTAAATAGGTACAGTATAAACAGATTTTATCATTTTCTGTCAAGGAAAAATATTTAGCAAAAATAATTTCATTTTTAAAAGATTATGGCTTTGAGATATCATTTATAAATTAAAAAAACAGGAGTTTGATATCATGGTTTTAAAAGAAAACTCATTGGGCATTGTAATATGAGAGCATTAAGCTATCACTTCTCAAGCTATGAACCATTTGCTCCAGGAGAGTGCAATGTGATTTAGTACTGAATTTTTGCACAGTAGAGAGGAGAGTGATCAATATACCTATTAGAGGAGTCTGAGTGGCTCAGTTGGTTAAGCATCTACCTTTGGCTCTGGTCATGATCCCAGAGTCCTGATCCCAGGGAACCCCATTTTGGGTTCCCTGCTCAGCGGGGAATCTGTTTCTCCCTCTGTCCCCCTACCACCATGTTCACGCTCTCTCGCTCTCAAATTAGTAAATTAAATCCTTAAAAATAGAGACCTACCAGAACTAATGTCATTTTTTATGACATGTCAAGCACTTTCCATGGTTAACATATTAAATCATATTAAATATGTTAGCTCATTTAATCTTTACATCAAGTTGACAAGGGTTTATGCCATTTTATGTGGGAAGAAACAAACTTTAAAGTAACTGTTATTGTTTTATACCTAAAAAGTTTCACAACAACAACAACAACAACAACAAAAAGTTTCACAACAAAATATAAATCCAGACACTCTCACTACATTGTCTTGAGCCATTATGCTGTATGCTTCCATCCTTTCTGGAAAATAGCCACTTGCCATTAAGGCAAATGGTTTCTAAAATGACAGAGTTCTAATATTAGCTATAAAAATAGAGAAGAAAAACAAGCATGACCCTAGTACTTCCCTTAACATCAGGCTAGGGAGTATGCCTCAATAAACATTAAGCGAAAAGGATTTTAATAAGGAAAACTCCAAAACAGTATCTTTAACTGCATATTTGACATTGACATTTCTACCTACATACATAATAGCCATTTCAAACTAAACCTGTCCAAAATAACTATCTTGATTCATTCACCCTCTACACCAATATTCTTCCTCACCCATGCTTTCCCCTTAGCGAATGATTACATTATTCATGTAAGTCCCCAAGAGACAAGGTGTGTCAAAAAAAAGTAATCTTTTTCTGGGAAGTTGTGCCCCAGCAAGATGACACTAAGAAAGGATATAAGTCTTTGGCAGAGAACATGTTGTCTCTGGGTGCTTCTCACTCTGGCTAACAGAACTCAACATGCAGATATTTCCCACACCGGGAATATCACACTCTGCCAAATAATCCACAATCGTATAAAGTTATTCAGCTCAAAGATCAAGAAGTCCTGTGGGCACTTCTTTCCTTCATGTTTCAATGCAGCTGCATACCATCTGGTGTTCTATAAGGGAAAAATCAGTTGGTCTGTCTCTACATTCCCCAGTACAGACACACATATGCTTGTGCCCATTGGCAACACTGGAAAACCATAACCACAGCAAACACTTTCATTAGAAAGTGACACTGGTTTTATTAAGATCCACAATACCTCAAAGATGAACTCATTCAGGTGGATCCTGCTGTTAAGGCAGTAGTCATGTTTCTTGGGAACCCCTTGATTCTGCTTTCTAGAGGGAATTCCTCACTCTGTCATCCACGTTTCAGGCTCAACAGTCTGAGAGGCTTTCCTTGTGTTGTTTTCCTCCATATACATATTTGATGAACCCTCTTACAGGGGCTTACTGTTTTTTTTCAAACTTGGGGATTCAAGGGTTGTTATAAGATTTACATATTCAAGGCTTTTTCAAGTCAGTGATTTATTTGACAACATGATTACCTTAAAAACTTAGTGGGCTTGAGATCTATTTATTTCTAGTTGGCTCAGTCACCCAATAACCACATTAAAAATTCTTTCCAGATGAAACTTCGAAAACTCATTTATTTCTCTATAACTCATTTATTTCTCTATTTTTAGCTCCCTTGGTTATTTGTCTCCAAAAAAAATGGATATCTTCAGTCTGCCTGAAAGACCAGGTTTGGATGGGGAAGGAACCATTCTTAATCTAATTCATCAGGTATAGATCTAATGGGCTTCCACCATCCAAATTCTTTCAGTTCCATCTTTTACTTTTGAGGCCTAGAAGTAGTTAATTTTTCAAATATTGGAGGCTCCAAGATTTTGGATTCTTTCTGTGAGCTTTCTTTATTTGCTTGGAACCTTGCACAGTCTTGTCTGAGCACATCTCTTTCCTCTAACACCTGGATGAACTCAGTCAGTTAAAGCGAATGCATGATTCGGCTTCCTGTTTCTTAATGTTTTCCCACACAGTGTCAGTCTTAGCAGGAAACTTGGTCAAATTTGAACCTCTCAAACTTCTACCAATAAAGAGTTTTGGTTTCCATATTTCCAGCTCTGTTATCAGTTTCCTCTCTGCCTGGTGAACGATGTCTAACAGATGCTCCTTTTTTTTTTTTTTGGTGGTTGTTTTTTGCAGGGGGTTCTTTTAGGATTTTTTTTTAATTAATTTATTTATTTATTTATTTATTTATTTGACAGACAGAGATCACAAGTAGGCAGAGAGGCAGTCAGAGAGAGGAGGAAGCAGGTTCCCCGCTGAGCAGAGAGCCCGATGCGGGGCTCGATCCCAGGACCCTGGGATCATGACCCGAGCCGAAGGCAGAGGCCTCAACCCACTGAGCCACCCAGGCGCCCCTCTTTTAGGATTTTTTTTTCATTGTTATTATTGAAACAGCATCACTTTAGTTAGCATTATCTGTATTATTATTAAAGTAAAATTAGCAATGATAACAAGAAAAACAAAATCAGAATTATAGTAAGCTACTTCAAGCTTTTAGTCTGATTTGTCTTTAATGCATCTCAAGCACCCTAATTTATTTATGGTGTTATTTTATCCAGATAGAAATTAGAAAAATATTGATTATGTTGGGTTAAGTAGGGGAATGAATAGAGAGGAAATTGGTCTGGGAATATCATGCTGTGAGTAGAAATAAAAATCTATGGATGTTGCTACATAAATTTATATTTACTCATTTCAATTAATGATATTCTTTTTTAATTAATTTTTTAAATAACATATATGTATTCTTATCCCCAGAGGTACAGGTCTGTGAATTGCCAGGTTTACACATTTCACAGTACTCACCATAGCACATACCATTCCCGGTGTCCATGACCCAACCACCCTCTCCCTACCCCCCTACCCCTGGCAACCCACAGTTTGTTTTGTGAGATTGAATCTCTTATGGTTTGTCTCCCTCCTGATCCCATCTTGTATCATTTATTCCTTTCCTACCCCCAAAATCCTCCATGTTCCTTCTCAACTTCCTCATATCTGGGAGATCATATGATAATTGTCTTTCTCTGATTGACTTATTTCCCTCAGCATAATACCCTCTAGTTCCATCCACGTTGTCGCAAATGGCAAGATTTCATTTCTTTTGATGGCTGCATAGTATTCCAGTGTGTGTGTGTGTATACACACGCATATATACACCACATCTTCTTTATCCATTTATCTGTTGATATTCTTATTTGAAATCCTTTGGTGAAGCATTTTGTAAATTAGTAAGGGAAAATGTATTAGAAGTTAATATTCAAAAGGAAGAAAAATGACAAGAAAGGGAAAACTAAAATAAATTATAAAACTGTTAATAAGATAACAGGATGAATCTATAACCCAAACGATATTACTTCTATAACATCTATTTAGTAACTAAGATACAGTGTTTTGGATTCATAAAAATGTTCAATAGGTAAACCAATCATTTTGATGACTGTATGTTGATTGGCTTTCTTCCCTTGCATGTGATTACAGCAGTTTCCCCAAAACATAAAATAGTTTTTTATGCATATGAAAGGTCTTGTATCTGTATCTGCTCAGTATATCTCTACCAACATTATTTTAAGTAACAGAAGAGTTTATATTTAAGTTTCAAACACACTTTAAGCTTTTTAAAAAATATTTTGTTTAAACATTTTATTTATTTATTTTAGAGAAAGAAAGAAGAACACAAACACAAGTGGGAGAGGGATAGAAGGAGTGGGAGAGAGAGAATCTCAAGCAGACATCTCAGTAAGCATAGAACTCAACAGAGGCACCATCTCAGGACCCTGAGATCATGACCTGAGCCTGAGTTGATCGTTTGACTGAGCCACCCATGCACCTTAAATACATTTTGAGCTTTTAGTGTAGTCCCCACCTTCCTCAAAAAAAGGAAGCAAACAAAATATTAAATAAACATAAAAAAGAAAAAATATGAATATATGGAGGGAAAACATTACTTTGGGGAGCAAATGTGAATATGCTAAATTTTGGAGACAAAGCCTTAACAAAGTTATCTATTTATCTCACCAAAACAATGGGATGGTTAAATAAATGGTAGTACATCACTTTATATAATAGCATTTGAGCATTATAAATAAGATGTCTTATTATATTTAACCATGTGAATGATTAGAATATAATATTAAGGTGAAAAGTGTAGACTAAAATGTGTATATATACACATATAGCAGCATACATAATATAGTATTATATATTTTAATTATATATTTAATTATGTATTTAAAATTACACATATATGAAATACAATAGTACAATATATATACTATGGATACTGTATATTTTATCATATTATAAGTGATAATCCATATAACCCACCACTATAATAAAATTTTAAAAATATAGGAAAAATGTATGTATATATATGTATATGTATATATGTATGTATATGTATATGTGTATATGTGTGTATATGTATATATGTATGTATATGTATGTATGCATATGTGTATAAGCAAATGTATGTGCATTTGCATGTGATGTTTGAGGATGATGGTATGATTATGTATTTTATTTTTCATCTTTTTAACTTCTGTATTATTTCATAATGAGTTATTAAAATCAGACCAGCAAAAAAATATTCACACACAAAAAAATATGCAATTATTTTTTTACAGTTTGTCAGACATTTCTTTGGTGCTCTGACTTGAGGATAAATAGAATGTAGGAGAATATTCAGCACTTAACAAGTGATTGATAGTCTGGGCATTTCAATTTGAACAAATAAGTGTAAGGAAGTTGCATTGGGAGGTGGCCCCATTCTAGTTATGCCAAGCATCATCTCAAGCAGTTTACCTATTGTATCTAAATCTTTTTTTTTAATATGTAAAGAATTTCTATTTTATAGCTTTAGAAATACTCAAAATTGGGAATCTTTTTACAATCCCATCTTTCTCTCTTTACGTTTTAATATTTTTAAAGATTTTATTTATTTATTTATTTATTTATTTATTTATTTGAGAGAGAGAGAGAGAATGTGAGTAGAAGGAAGAGTAGAGGGAGAGGGAAAGGGAGAGAATCTCAAGCAGACTCCCTACTAAGCTTGGACACTGAGGCAGGGCTTCATCTCCCAACTCTGAGATCCTGACCTGAGCTGAAAACAAGAGTTGGATGCTTAATTGACTGAGCCACCCAGGTGCCCCTTGTGTGTTTTATTTATTTATTTATTTTTAATTTTTTTATTTATTTTCAGCATAACAGTATTCATTATTTTTGCACCACACCGAGTGCTCCATGCAATCCGTGCCCTCTATAATACTCACCACCTGGTACCCCTACCTCCCACCCCTCACCCCTTCAATACCCTTAAATTGTTTTTCCGAGTCCATAGTCTCTCATGGTTCACTTCCCCTTCCAATTTCCCCCAACTCCCTTCTCCTCTCTAACTCCCCATGTCCTCCATGCTATTTGTTATGCTCCACAAACAAGTGAAACCATATGATAATTGACTCTCTCTGTTTGACTTATTTCACTCAGCATAATCTCTTCCAGTCCCATCCATGTTGCTACAAAAGTTGGGTATTCGTCCTTTCTGATGGAGGCCTAATACTCCATAGTGTATACGGACCACATCTTCCTTATCCATTTGTCCATTGAAGGGCATCTTGGTTCTTTCCACAGTTTGGCGACCATGGCCAATGCTGCTATAAACATTGGGCGACCGATGGCCCTTCTTTTCATGACATCTGTATCTTTGGGGTAAATACCCAGGAGTGCAATTGCAGGGTCATAGGGGAGCTCTATTTTTAATTTCTTGAGGAATCTCCACACTGTTCTCCAAAGAGGCTGCACCAACTTGCATTCCCACCAACAGTGTAAGAGGGTTCCCCTTTCCTCACATACTCTCCAACACATGTTGTTTCCTGTCTTGCTAATTTTAGCCATTCTAACTAGTGTAAGGTGATATCTCAATATGGTTTTAATATGAATCTCCCTGATGGCTAGTGATGATGAACATTTTTTCATGTGTCTGATAGCCATTTGTATGTCTTCATTGGAGAAGTGTATGTTCATATCTTCTGCCCATTTTTTGATATGATTGACTGTTTTGTGTGTTGAGTTTGAGGAGTTTTTTGTAGATCCTGGATATCAACCTCTTATCTGTACTGTCATTTGCAAATATCTTCTCCCATTCCGTGGGTTACCTCTTTGTTTTCTTGACTTTTTCCTTTGCTGTGCAGAAGCTTTTGATTTTGATGAAGTCCCAAAAGTTTATTTTCACTTTTGTTTCCTTTGCCTTTGGAGACATATCTTGAAAGAAGTTGCTGTGGCTGATATCGAAGAGGTTACTGCCTATGTTCTCCTCTAGAATTCTGATGGATTCCTGTCTCACGTTGAGGTCTTTTATCCATTTTGAGTTTATCTTTGTGTACTCTCACCACTCTTGTTCAACATAGTATTAGAAGTCCTAGCAACAGCAATCAGACAACAAAGAGAAATAAAAGGTATCCAAATTGGCAATGAAGAAGTCAAACTCTCTCTCTAGCAGAAGACATGATTCTTTATAAGGAAAACCCAAAAGACTCCACCCCCAAACTACTAGAACTCATACAGCAATTCAGCAACGTGGCAGGATACAAAGTCAATGTACAGAAATCAGTGGATTTCTTATATACTAACAATGAAAATACAGAAAGGGAAATTAGAGA
>NC_081562.1:95388974-95539136 GCF_022355385.1 Mustela nigripes
ACTGATTTCAAGCTTTACTACAAAGCTGTGATCACCAAGACAGCATGGTACTGGCATAAAAACAGACACATAGACCAGTGGAACAGAGTAGAGAGCCCAGATATGGACCCTCAACTCTATGGGCAAATAATCTTCGACAAAACAGGAAAAAATATCCAGTGGAAAAAAGACAGTCTCTTCAATAAATGGTGCTGGGAAAACTGGGCAGCTATATGTAGAAGAATGAAACTCAACCATTCTCTCACACTGTACACAAAGATAAGCCCCTTGTGTTTTAATTTTTAATCAAAACAATGCATGCATACATAGTTTTAAAAATCAAATAGTAAAATGGGCATATAATGAAAAGCATTAAATCCCTGCCCATCCTTTTCAACTCAGTTCTCTAAACCAGAGGCAAAACCTTTTTCACATATCTATCTAGTTATTACCTCCTTTTCCTGCTTACTAATATGCTTTTATTACTGTTTCTTGACTTGTTAACATAAAAGTTTTTGCTGACTAGCTGTTGTCCCCTCCTCTCATCACCCCCGCTATATGGCTATATCACCAGTTTAAATCCCCTATTGAGTACCTTTTTCACTTTAATAGTTTAATTCTTAAATCCGTCTTTTCCTTCCTTTCTTCTGTCCTTTCTTTCTTCTCTCCTTCCTTCCTTCTGTCCATTCTGCCTTTTCTTTCTTCTTTCTCTTTATTTCTTTCTTCTTTCTTGGGTATAGTTGACACACAATGTTATATTGGTTTTAGGCATACAACTTAATGATGTGACAAGTTCATGCATTATGCTATGTTCACTGAACGTGTAGCTACCATCTGTCCCATTACATTGCTATTACAATATCCTTGACTATTCCTTTGGTCTTCTTTTTTTTCTTGTGACTTACTTATTCCATAACTGAAATCCCATATCTTCCTTTCTCCTTCACCCATTTTACCCAACCCTCCACCCCTTTTCCCTCTGGCGACCATCAGTTTGTTCTCTTTATTTATAGTTCTGGTTCTGTTTTTTTGTTTGTTTATTAATTTTTTGAGCCCATTTTTAAGTGAAATCATATGGTATTTGTCTTTCTCAGTCTGACTTATTTCACTTAGTATAATACCACAACCAAGTGAGGCTGATTTTATTATCCCAATGCTACAAATGAGGAAACTATACATTAACATACTTGTCCAAAGTCAACTAGCTGGTATGAGGCTGACTAGGATTTTCAGTTGAATTCTGTGTCTAAAAATCATATGCTATACTGAAAATCTCAAACTATACTTACAGTTAAGTAGAAAGACAAATAAATAAAAATGCTTTGTGATTAATATGACAACCAAATAACAGACAAAGATTTATGGAGTGTAGATTAAAGAGAGGTCAGTTCTGGAGTAAATGGATCAATGATTTTTTGGGAAAAAAGCAGAGAAATACTATTTGATCTGGGTCTTAGAAGGCCAGTTGTGTAGTAAATTTTAGCACATAGGTAAGTAAGGGGACTAAGACTCCAGGCAGCATCAAAAACATCAGTAAAGACACATGAATGCATGAATGGCTATACTCATAGCTTAGTGCTTAGGGTGAAAATTTTTGTTCCTAATAATATCTCCACCATTCCACTCAAGATGTGACTTCCATTTTCTTTATTTCTTTCGAGCTGATATTTTCAACATATTTCACCTTTTTTTTTTTTTTTTTTGGAATAGCATCAATATGTCTTCACCTTTCATTATAAAGTATTTTCTGTATTTACTAGGTGTCAAAAAATAGACTAAAATTCTCAGCAATTGAGAATGTGTGAGTTGATCTGTATTCAGCCAAAAGAGATGTGGTCAAGGATGGGGAATGGGTCAGGATAATCACTAACATTTTTTTCCTGCTCAGTCCAAACAGAAAAATATTTACATATATCGGTTAATTTTCAAAGTCAGTTTTAAATAATTTTTGAAGTATCTATTATTGAATATATTTTTAAATTCTATCTTAAAATCTGCCTATCACAAATAAGTACTGAAATATTTTAATATTTAATAATATTTAATATTTTAATTTTCAGTTGACTTCCCTTTAATGAAATTTCATTTTTTTGCCCAAATGTTTCTTAAATGTTTCTCAGTTTTTTTGTGCTTTTCCTTTAAGAATGCTATTTATAGTACAAATGAAAGTTCTACCATATGAAGTGATTCTCACCTAAACCAGTAACATTTAGTTAAAACTGAATTTAATATGGAAATAGATGAGTGGTGTTTGGGGTTTTGTTTTTGTTTCTGAAAGGATAACAGACACTTTTGCAGCATTCTCCCCAATCAAAAAGATATATTGAATATGCAGATTAATATTTTGAACTTCATAGAATTTTAACTTCTGAGATAATTATTACAACTTTGCTGGTTTAAACTTTAGTACTGACTCAGATTTTAAAGAACTTGACCCTAAAATCGTATTTATTTTCAATTCCTGTTTAATGAGAACATTTAGAATTTATTGCTTAATTGCATCACACATCAATGCCTTTTGCATTTTGATTAGGTAAGAGTTTTATGTGATTCTCTGGATCATTCAGATAGATATCCATTGAACAAGTAAACCACACACACTAGCCCCAGAAAGGGCAAAACTTTCCCATATTATGTTTATAAAATTAACTTGCTCTCTTTACAGTGGCTTTCTCTGTTCACTTAGCATTGTACCACGCAGAATAATTTTTAAAAAGTTTTATCACTTACTTTAATTGTATTTCTCATCTCCTAATTTATATCGATTCCAACTCACCAATCCTTAGTGTGTTACAGTGACACATTGAATATTATAATAAGGTCTCCTGAGAATTCAAGAGGATTGCTAGTCTCATTGTCAAGCTTTGAGATGTGGAACAATAAATATGAATTACTAGATATCATATATTAAAATATATGTGATTATATCTGAATGTAATTATTATTTATACATTAAATATATGTTGTATAGTATATCCACATCATATGTTATTATATATGATCATATGCATATCATTATCTACTATCTATCTAAAACCATATCTATGTATTACATCTTCCCTGCATTTAGCATCTCACAAAATATCACCTATTGTTTCTATTATTTTGATTATTTCAAACTTGATATTGACATTTCTGAGAAAAATGTAATATAGTCATTGGACAGAACTCACAATTATCTGCATCTCCACAGTTTATATGAAAATGAGTGTATCTAGGATGCTTTTACTCTTCGGTGAGAAAACATAATTAAAATAAAGAAAAGTGTACCTCATAATTTTCATTTGTCTACAATGGAAGATTGTCAGGGATAGAGGAGGCTTATAGAAGCATAAAAGTAATGCCATAGTCTCCAATCTCAGTTTTTTTGAAGTTTCTATCGAACATATTTTTTTAAGATATTAAATTGAGATTTTTAGATTTAAAAAAATATATCATGCATTGATTACATGTGGACCTGTGACATAATCAGGTTAAACAAGTAGCATTTTATATTAAATACAAAGCAGGGACTCTGATGTCCCAGCCTGTTTTGCTTTGATACCAGATGTTAAACATATTATAAAGACCATAATGTGAGGAACCCAACTATTACATTTTGAATTCCCTTTTTGTTTTAGCAACAGGGTATAATGCTCACTGTTATGAACTATCACCAGCACACCTTATCTCTAGTAATCCCATTAAGAATAAATTACACTACATGTGCCCAGCACTCACAATGAAATTCATTCAAACTGAATTTAGAAAACTCCATGCTATTTCAGATTTTTATTCTCCATTGATTCTTTTCTCTGCCCCATAGTAAGCATTAAAAAAAAAAAAAAAGAAAAGAAAAGCAAGCAAGTTAGAGGAGAAATTTTTAAAAAATCAATTTTTTCAAGGGAATCCCTACTTTAATATTGTACCACAGATCTTTGTGGGATTACAGTTTTTCCATCAGAATGCAGCTTTTTTTGTATTCAAGTGTATTTCTTTGTCTGTTTACTGGCCTTGTGTGGCACCTCAGTGGTACTGGAGGAATATAATTAGAGAACACAGCAATAGGAAATCACTAATGGGACTCTGCAACTGTCAGCAGTTTTTCACTGTTCACATGAGGATGGCTTTGTTAATTGGATTAAGTCTGCCTCTAACTGTAATCTCAGCAAGAATCAGTTAAAGGAAGAACTGCCATGTCACACCTGGGTTGTGGGCTAGAAGGTGAAGCCACAGTTAATAAGAATCACTTAAAGCACAGCCTATGTGCATAATTAACTATGCCTATTTCCTTGATTAAAAATCTGCTTATCAAGGATAATTGCTCAACTGAATCCTCAGGGATATCTGGAGTAACTACCTATAGTATTTGAATTAGAGGTGGATTATAGGTGCCAGCAACTGTTTTAGGTATTGGGCAACAACATGATAGCTGATTTTACAGGCTTTAAAAGGAGTGCAAATTCTGAGGTTTAATATTAGTGGATGGCAGGGAATTCCACTGTCACTTAGAATATTTGTAGTAAGGAAACACACGCAGGAGCATGAGAATACAGGGTAACACCTGCTGGATGTGGAATCGATTTGTGAGCTAATTTTGCTTATTTGAATGATTTAATGATATTTCCTGGAGCAGAAAGTTCTTTATCAATATCATGATCTCTATTTAGAAACTTTCAGACTACATCAGCAGGGTCTTTGCTTCTATATGGGACCAAGGAACCAAGTTTTGGCCTGTGAAATGAGAGCAGAGATGCCGGCCACTCAAACGTCCCTCATACTTTCCAAAAGAATCTCTGTTTCATCACTGGCTGGTGGGATGCCAGTTTCCAATGGAACGTGTTCAAGCCCCACAAAATGACCAAACCCTTGGCTTGGCTGGAGTGGAACTAGGTCCCAGATGACTGCAAGGAGCAGAAACTCTCTCCCACCTTCACAACTGATTCACATGACAGTATGGGTGGAGTGAGAAGGAAAACTTTGTTAATATACCCTAAGACCCAGAAAGTGAGAATGCTGAAAAATTTGTTTATAGTTAAGATAGTTTGAAATTTCCTTTGTGCCCTGGGAGATACTAATGCTGGTAGTTTTTCGTCCCTACAGTTAGTGGAGAACTGTGAGACTTCCTATATAGGATAAAAATCCCTTTTTAAACTACATGGTTCCTACCTTCACTGTTGTCAGCTGTAATAGAGTCAGCACCCTGCATTAAGTGTGCAGTAACTCAACTGGAATGCAGGACCTGGGACATAGCAAAATCACTAGTAATGCAAACATGGTCGCGTCTGTCTTGCTCTTACCTTTAGGACAGTTTACATGTTGGTCTTTATGCTCAAGCTCAATATTTCCCAGCAACAGCACATATGAATTTATGAAATGAACATGCATCTCTTCCCCAACCCATTTCTTCTTTCATGCATCATATGCTTTTATTCCAGTAATTCTCCTAGCATCAAAATGAGAAACTCCGGTTTATTCCCATTATCAGTTTTAGGGATATTAGAATATACAAACATTTACCACATGCTAAGTCACGCCAGTTTTTCACCCTGAGGTCTGTGCCCAGCTGAAGCTCCAAGTAATAGGCCACTGGGTAGTATGGTTTCCTTATTAAGGAAGTGAGCAGTGTGCTACCATTGCATAGTCCTTAAAACACATAATTTTTATGCTAGATTCTTCTTTGTTTAAAACTTATCTTAGGAAATAAATATTCAGCAATTTATAACTATTAAATTCACAAGCTTTATGAACCATTGTCAGTTATACCACTTGGGGTAATGCATTTAGAAAAGATTATATCAACTAAATTAGATGAGAGCTTTGAGAAAGAAATATTAGGTCATTTGTCGAAGTACTATTAGAATGAATGATTTTAAAGAAGTGTTCTCTGTAACCTTTCTATTTCTATATCCTTTTAGCTACAGTGAGTGACTATTTTAAAATTTTTATAAAGAATCTTTTCCTTGATTCCTCTCCTCTGTTCTTATGGAAGATATACAATGTTGCATAGAAAGCCAGTGTTTTATTGAGAAAGAGAGAGGTTTAGCTAAGAGTAACAGGAACTCTTCCATTTAGTAACTTTCAGGCTCTTGGACTAGTCCCCTCCCCTCCCCGTGGCTTGCTGCCTCTTTGCTGGATAATCTCTAGATTCATTCCCAGGTCCTTTATGAAAGGCAGGAAATTAGAAGAGACTTGAAAAGTCAAACAGCTCTTCCTAATTATTTTGTTTTTATTTCAAATACTATCTTTTAACTCCTCTCTTTCAAATATCCTCAATTCTCAAGACATTTTTACTTAGCTGAAATCTCCAACCTTCTAGAAAGGTTGTACATGAAATGATTCTCCCAATGAGAGGAGAGAGTGAAAGCAGCACCAGCAGGATGTCTGCATCTAGCACTCATTAACTCACTGTAGAAGAGCCTTAACAACTTTTCATCTTTATTTTTTCCCTAAGTTATTTATTTATTTATTTGAGAGAGAGATATCAAGAGAGATAACGAGAGAGAGCACAGTGGGGAGGAGAGAGAGAAGCAGACACCTTGCCCAGCTGGGAATCTGACGTGGGACTCGATCCCAGGACTCTGGGATCATGACCTGAGCTGAAGACAGCCGCTTAACCAACTGAGCCACCCAGGTGTCCCGAGAATCTGTTTCTTTGTTCAGTCAGGTTGTTGGCAGAATTCAGTTTCCTTGCTTGTTCCGATTGTTGGCGACTGTAGGGCAAGGTCTTTGTTTTCTTGCTGATCTCTTTTGAGGGCTGATTCCAGCATTAGAGAGGATCAAGTTTCTTGCCTCAATGCCCTATTTCTCATGTCTCGTCTCTCTGATCCACTCCTCTGCCTTTTTTCTTCTTCTTTTAAGGGTCATATGATAAATTGGATCCATTCAAATAATCCTTCATAATCTCCCCCATCTCAAGGTCTTTAACCTTAAGCACATCTGTAATTATCTCTTGCTATATAAATTAACATATTTGCAGGTTTGCTGGAATCACATAATAGACATTGTTGGGAGGCCATTATTCTGTGCACAACAGATATTATGAAAAGTGACTTTCACATTACAAATTGAACCTTAATTTGAAGATAAAAGGAAAAGAATATCTTATCTATTTAGAATCTAAAATTTAGTCTAGGTCATTCAGAAATAGTGTGAAAGTTTGTTTACATATTCTTATTTCCTGTCCATAGTGTAATAATTACTAAGATTTTAGTATATTAGGAAAGATATTTTATGCAGATAAAAGTTATTTTTAATAGGCTCATCCAATGCCTTCTTATTGAGAAAATTTCTCTTGCTTAAAAGAATAAAGAAGTAAATTCTGTCTTAAATCATTGGGCTTCACTTTTCAAAAGGAAATACATCTGTGGTATGTTTTGTTGACTGACTTTTTATTCTAAAAATTATAATTTTTGCAGAATATATAAATATCCATAAAGTCCTGAACAAATGTCCTTTAAGTCAGCTATTGCAGATATATTATCCTAAGACCATGACTCCTAATTTGGAAAGTTTGTGCATGCAGCAATTTTACAGCGACTTGCCAATCTATTTTACATTTTTTTAAATCTTTTTTCTTTTACTTTCTGTTTTCTCTAGTAGCTTGTTTAATTTTACAATTCCTAAAGTATTTTTATTTTAAAATGTTGGGACCAGAACTACATACTATAATGGATAGAGACTACACACACACACACACACACACATACATACATACATATACTTTGAAATGTCATACTTTCAACTTATTATAAGAAAATGGCTTTTGTATGCTCATTATTTCATCTAGAGTATATCAAAAGTTCAAAAGTACATGAACTATTTTACTTGCATTATGTTAAATAGCAAATAAATATAAATATATTTTCAATTATATTTCATAATTTATTGAATTAAAGAATATTTATTCCTATAAGCATGAAGATTAAAGGATTTTAAAAATAAGCCACAAGAATCATTTACCATGAGTATTCAACCTTACATCAACTAGTTACAATATCATTAAATAATTTAGTTGCATTTTAATGTATATACCTTCATCCTTGATTTTATAGTGGAGGTACTTAATCAGCAATTGGTAGACATTAAAATAAAGTAATTCCCCTTAAACCTAATAAATATGTTTACTGTGATAGTTAGGAAGGCAAAGGAGAATAAAACACAGTCCTTGAGTATAAGAAAACATTAAAATTAAAAGAGACATTTGTCAGAATAATATTCCTGGAAAATTCTACAACTTTGTAGTTCAGTCTTATACTAAAAATGCATTATTATAAGTTGCCTAGACCTGACAAACATCTGTAAAACACTATACCCAAAATAGCTGACTGTATTTTCGTAATGAGTGTACAGTAAATATACTCTAGGATAGATGATGTGCTAGAACATAAAAAAACTTCAACAAATTTAAAAGGAATAAAATTATACAAATTGTGTTCTCTGGCCACAATGAAATAAAATTGGAAATTAATATCAGGAAAAATTGGGAAATTTCAAATATGTGGAAATTAAATAATATGCTTGTAAATGCCAGTGGGTCAAGAAGAAATCACAAGGGATATTAGAAAATGATTTGAAGTGAACAAAAAGACACAATATACCAAAACCTATGGAAGTAAGCTAAAGTAGTTTTATTTTGTTTTTTATTAACATATAATGTATTATTTGCTTCAGGGGTACAAGTCTGTGAATCATCAGTCTTACACAATTCACAGCACTCACCACAGCGCCTACCCTCCCAGTGTCCATATCCCTCCCCTCTCACTCCCCAGCAACTCTCAGTTTTGTTTCCTGGGACTGAGAGTCTCTTATGGTTTGTTTCCCTCCCCAGTCCCATCTTGTTTCATTTTTTCCTTCCCAACCCCCACAGCCCCCCAACCTGCCTCTCAAATTCTTGATATCAGAGATACCATATGATAATTGTCTTTCTCTGATTGGCTTATTTCACTTAGCATAATATCCTCTAGTTCTATCCAAGTCGTTGCAAACAAATCCTGCCATTTGCAGTGATGTGGATGGAACTAAAGCAGTTTTTAGAGGGAAATATATAGCTGTAAAAGCCTACATTAATTAAGAAGAAAGGCCTTTTTCCCATTTCTTAACTGGATTATGTGTTCTTTGGGTGTTGATTTGGTAAGTTCTTTGTAGATTTTGGGTACTCTTTATCTGAGAAAACATTTGCAAATATCTTTTCCCATTCTGTAGGTTGTCTTTTGGTTTTGTTGACTGCTTCCTTTGCTGTGCAAATTTTTTATCTTGATGAAGTCCCAATACCTCATTTTTGCCTTTGTTTCCCTTGCCTTTGGAGATGCGTTTGACCAGAAGTTGCTGCAGCCAAAGTCAAAGAGGTTGCTGCCTGTGTTCTCTAAGATTTTGATGGATTCCTGTCTCACATTTAGGACTTTCATCTATTCTGAGTCTATTTTTGGGTATGGTTTAAAGTTTTGGTCCAGTTTCATTCTTCTGCATGTGACTGTCCAATTTTCCCAGCACAGTTATTGAAGGGTTGGTCATTTTTCCATTGGATATTCTTTCCTGCTTCGTTGAAGATGTGTTGACCATAGATTTGAGGGTCCATTTCTGAATTCTCTTTTCTGTTCTATTGATCTATGTGTCTGTTTTTGTGCCAGTACCAGACTGTCTTGAAGGTTCCAGCTTTGGTTTTTTTGTTTTTCATTATGTTATGTTAGTCACCATATAGTACATCATTAGTTTTTAATGTAGTGTTCCATGGTTCATTGTTTACATATAGCACCGAGTGCTCTATGCAATCCATGCCCTCCTTAATACCCATCACCAGGTCACCCATCTCCGCACTCCCCTCCCTCCTAAAACCCTCAGTTTATTTTCCAGAGTCCATCATCTCTCATGGTTCTTCTCCCCCTCTAAGTTCTCCCCCCTTTTTTACCTTTCTTCCTCTAATGCCCACCATGCTATTCCTTATATTCTACAAAAAAGTAAACCATATAATAATTGAGTTTCTCTGCTTGTCTTATCTCACTTAGCATAATCTCCTCCAGTCCCAACCATGTTACTACAAAAGTTCGGTATTCATCCTTTCTGAAGACTGAGTAATATTCCATTGTGTATATGGACCATATCTTCTTGTTGAAGGGCATCTTGGCTCTTCCCACAGTTTGGCTATTGTGGACATTGCTGCTATGGACATTGGGGTGCATATGGTCCTTCTTTTCACTATTTCTGTTTCATTGGGATAAATACCCAGTACTGCAATTGCCATGTCATTAAAAATTTTTTAATTTTTTGAGGAAAGTCCACACTGTTTTCCAAAGTGACTGCACCAACTTTAAGTCCCACCGACAGTGTAAGAGGGTTCCCCTTTCTCTACAACCTCTTCAACCCTTGTTGGTTCTTGCCTTGTCAATTGTTGCCATTCTAACTGGTGTAAAGGGTATCTCAGTGTGGTTTTGATTTGAATTTCCCTGATGGCTAATAATGATGAACATTTTTTCATGGGTCTGTTAGTCATTTTTATGTCTTCTTTGTAAAAGTGTCTGTGTTTTCTGCCCATTTTTTGACTTGATTATTTGTTTTTGGGATGTTGAGTTTGAGAAGTGCTTTATAGATCTTGGATATTAGTGTCATTTGCAAATATCTTCTCCCATTCCGTGGGTTGCCTCTTTGTTTTGTTGACTGTTTCCTTTGCTGTGCAGACGTTTTTTATCTTGATGAAGGCCCAAAAGTTCATTTTCTCTTTTGTTTCCCTTGCCTTTAGAGATGTGTCTTAAAAGAAGTTGCTGTGGCTGATATCAAAGAGGTTACTGCCTGTATTCTCCTTAAGGTGTTTGTTTATTTGTTTGTTTGTTTAAGATTTTGTTTTTTTATTTGACAGAGAGAGACATAGCCAGAGGGGGAACACAAGCAGGGGGAGTGGGAAAGGAAGAAGCAGTCTTCCGTCTGAGCAGAGAGCCCGATGAGGGGCTGGATCCCAGTATCCTGGGATCCTGACCTGAGCTCAAGGTAGACGGTTAGTGACTGAGCCACCCTGGCACCCGTCCTCTAGGTTTTTGATGGATTCCTGTCTCATATTGAGGTCTTCCATCCATTTCAAGTTTATCTTTGTGTATGGTGTAAGAGAATGGTTGAGTTTCATTCTTCTGTATATAGCTGTCCAATTTTCCCAGGACCATTTATTGAAGAGACTGTCTTTTTTTTCCATTGGATATTTTCTATCTTCTAATAGCCCATAGGTTATTCATATATGTCTGTTTAATTTTTAAATATTTAATATTCCAGACACTTTTCTGTTAATTACATTCTAAGAATATACTTTGCATGATTTGAATTCTTTCAAAGTTGTTCTATTGTCTTTGATTGTTTTATAATTTGCAAATGTTCCACATGCCGTTGAAAAGTAAATATTCTGCTTTTGTGGGATGAAGTCTACTAAGTCTTACTGATACTGTGATCAGTTACTGATCATTCCCACTACACTTATGGATTTGCCTGTTCTCTTTTTATCATTTCACTTGTTTCCCACATGTATTCTGAAACTCATTTGTTCAGTCCATAATTAATTCAGGGATTGTTATAGCTCCCTTGTAAATTCAACACTTTACCATTTTTTTATCCTGTTTATAATGTTTATCCTGTGTAATCTTCCTTGTTCTGAAGTATATATTTTTTCTAATAGTAATATTGCCATGTCAACTTTCTCTAGATTGGTATCTCCATACTATTTTTTCCCCATTATTTTATTTTTAACCTATCTATTCTTCATATCTAAAGTTTGTTTATTGTTATCAGCATAAAAGTAGGACTCTCTTTTTTAATCCCATTGGTTAATTACTATCTTTTAATTGGTAAATTCAGACTGTTTACATTTACTCTCATAATTCATAAAACTAGATTAAAATCTATGACCTTGAAAAAATTAAAAAAAACTACAGTCTTTTTAGCTCTGCTATTTTATCTTTTTTTCCCTTTGAAAGGCCTATTTTTGATTGAATATTTTTATGATTTCATTTTTATCTCCTGTATACACTTACTTAAATTTTGTTGCTAATTTTCCACTGGTATATATCCAATTTCATCTTTTTCAAATAATATTAAACTGTTCCAAAAGTATCAAATATTCCAAAATTTTTTCTGACTTGCATAGATTATCATAAAAATCTGCCATATTCCTTCATATCTCACTTACGATATAGAACTGAAGATGGGGAAGAACAGCAGAGATTACCGAGGTTGGAAGCCTTATGAGGCTAGTTCTCTCAGGCCAGAGATTAATACCCAGTGCATCTGACAAATTTAGTAGAGAAGTACCCTCTATTTTCCCTTTTCACATTCAATTTAATCCAAGGAGCTTACTATACTATTATTTATTTTCATATTATATGATTTTCCTAGTCAATGCGTATGCTATATAATTTTATCATGTTCTGTAATCTCATCAACTTAAAACTCCTCCATGTTAAGAAGAATGAAAATAGCATGTCATTCTTAGACTATAAAAGGATGAAATACATTTTTTTTCCTTTCCAAATTGTACTTTGTAAACGTTAAATCAAGTTTTAGTTGTTGTAACTGGACAAAAATCTGGAATATAGAAAATATATAATTGAGAAACATTAGATATAAAACTTTTTCAATCAGCCTCAATAAAATTTCACACATTTTCAAATGTATTCTAGGTTTAAGTGATGGAAAGATAGGCAAGTTTAGTAATTCACTTCTTAATCTCAATAAATATCTCTATGCCATGTTTCTCACACTTTAAAATATCCAGAGCACCTGGGTGGTGCAGACAATAAGAGTTTGACTCTTGGTTTTGGCTCAGGTCATGATCTTAGGGTCCATGTGAGATCTAGGTGCCTCGAGATCTGTGCTCTGCAAGGAGTCTGCTTGAGACTCTATTTCTCTCACCCTATCCCTGTTACTTATGCTCTCTCTCTCAAATAAATAAATAAATCTTCAAACAAAATAAAATAGTTATCCATAATAAAAAATACATTTGTATTGAAGCGCAGGAAAAGCTGTGAAAAACATGAATATATAAGATGTCAACCATTTGCTAGGCTCTGGGCAAAACATTATTGATACAGAGATAAATAAATTAGAATCCTAATCCTAAGGAGTCTTGAAGCTTTTCTGTCATAATGAGATTATTTCTCCTAAAAACAATAAAGATTTTATAAAACTACTTATGTTTTTATTAATGTAAAATTGCAGGTCACTTGTAAATATATAATTGGCTCTTTCAACATAGTAGAAGTTTGATAAGATATATTCTGTAGCAGTAGAAAATGGAATATAAATGAATACTTAATGCTCAGTGTTGAGATCAGACCTGTTTACACAAGTGATTTGATAATTTTTATTTATTAATCTGACATTAACCTGCTCCTAGTAAGTCATTCACTCAGAGTCACTTATTTACAGGTTAGTAATAATGTTGATTAAATAAGCAATTATTATTCAGTTAAATCTGTCCGTTTGATTGTCCTTATAAATACTACCTAAGTGTTCTATATAAATATATCTGAATATTTACACAGGATTATTTTTAAGATGATATAAGGATTCTCTACTACAGTGATATCTGCATTGCAGAGATATACAGTGATATCTCCTGTGTAACAAAAATCTAGATTCACTCTCCTATTAGGAGGAGAGAGGAAAGGAAAAGACAAACTTTTAGGGTACAATTTTAGCAGGAATTTCTGGGCCATATCAGCTGCTCTTCCAGTCAATGTCAACATTGTGCTTGAAAAAAGGGCCTCATTGGTAGCTGGAGAACACGGACAAAATCCAGCCCCTGAATATAGAAGGCTCATAAATCCAAGGCAGATTAACTTGCCCCTCATCAACTGGGTTAGTGTTCAGGACAGGGATGTGTTATAGTGGGGAACAGGAAGATAAGCCACTAACTGGGGTAGACTAATAGTCATTTGGAATTGGCCATCCACTATGGAGGGTGAAAGAATCTCTGCTTCAAATTGTGTTGTGAATTGAGAAGTTAGAATTGAGTATTTGAGTACTGAATTTATGGTCAAACCTAACTTCAGATTCAAGACAAAAGTAGTGCTGATTAAAATAGTAAGTAAATTTATTAATTTAGAGTTTATAATTTAAGACAGCATCAGGTTTTATTTGTTTGTTTGTTTGTTTTTCAGATTTTATTTATTTATTTGACGAGAGAGACACATTGAGAGAAGGAACACAAGCAGAGGGAGTGGGAGAGGGAGAAGCAGGCTTCTTGCTGAGCGGGGAGCCCAGTGCGGGGATCGATCTCAGGACCCTGGGATCATGACCTGAGCCAGAGGCAGACACTTAACAGCTGAGCCACCCAGGCGCCCTGACAGTGTCAGTTTTTATTTGGTAAGAACTTACAAGTTTCTAGGATCAGTATGTATGTGTGGGTATATGTGTATATGCACACAAATTGTATGTGTCTTATATATATGTATATGTGTATATTTACAACAGTCTTGTGAGTTAGATATTTTCTTTTTTATAGATAAAAAATGTGAGTCTCAGAAAGTTTAAGTAAATGCAAACATTACAAGAATTATAAAGAGTAGTCTTTTTCTTTTATAATTATTCAATATGAAATGATATACTCACTGGTCTGAATATCACAATAAATCCTCTATGTTTAAAGAGTTTTGTCTGCCACTTTTTGTATTTTATTCCCATCCTGTTGTAAGTTGCCACCTGCCATGGTGTATGATTCAGGTAACTAACCTATCTTCAACCAATTCAATCATTTAACATTATTTAAGCAACACATACTTTCTCCAGGTCTTCCAATCTCACTTGTTTTTTCCCATTAATTATATCTATGTCTGAGTGACAGTTGCCTGCCTTGCTCCTTCTACCTTTTGAAAGAAAAATAAAATGTCGGTAAAATTAGGTGTTTGTTTAAATACAATTTGTCTACTTATAAAATAATTACATCTTTGTTTACATTCAATAGATTTTTTTAGTGGGATTGGAAGGTATGGCCAACATGCTTGGGGTACTTCAGTGGCACCGTCTGTTGAGTGTCCAACTCCTGATTTCTGCTTCCCCCCTCCCCACACTATCTCTCTCTAAAATAAAAATTTTAACAATCATAATTATAAAGGAAACCCATGGGGGTTCCTGGGTGGTTCAGCTGAAGTGTCTGCCTTTAGCTCAGGCCAAAGATCTTAGGGTCCTGGGATCGAGCCCCTCATCGGACTCTCTGCTCTTTGGGGAGCCTGCTTCTCTCTGCCCTCCCCATTGTGCTCTTTCTCGCTATCTCTGTCACTATTTCTGTCCCTCTCTCTCAAATAAATAAAATCTTTAAAAAAAAAAAAAAAGGAAAAAGAAACCCACATGCTTGGTATCAATATGATTTCCTTCCAAATTCTTATAACTTCGTTCAAAATCTTGCAAATAACTTGGATACCTAAGCACTTTATAAAGTTCTATCTTAATAGTTTTTTTAAATTTTTTATTTTTTATAAACATATATTTTTATCCCCAGGGGTACAGGTCTGTGAATCACCAGGTTTACACACTTCACAGCACTCACCAAAGCACATACCCTCCCCAATGTCCATAATCCCACCCCCTTCTCCCAAACCCCCTCCCCCCCAGCAACCCTCAATGAGCATTTACTTATTTAATGTAATTCCTTATTTAATTTTCTTTGATATTTGTTTAAATTGTTCAACTGACTTATTTCTTGAGATTCACTCTCCTTTGACAAAACATTGCCAGAAAAATTCTCAGAAAAATATGTTAAAGCAGAAGAACAGCAAACAATGCTCTGCTTCCTTCTCTAATCATATCTCTGACTGAAGTTGCTTATGGAAACACTTCCACAAAAATTAGTGGTCAAGGAAATTACCTCTGGGGAAAAATGTGGCAAATTATACTCTTGCAGGTATTTTTTTTCCTCAATTTCTTCATTCAAATTTGAATTTTAAACATGGGCTATAAGTAGTAGAAGGTATTTTTAAAAATTATACTCAAATATATGTTCATAAATTCACTTCTTATATTCACTTCCCATATTATTGTATGATTTAATATCATATTTTTATTAGATATCTATTTTTGGCACAAGATTTTGAAGATTGGTAATGTTTAGTTATCTGTATCAGTGAAGTTGGTCAATGAATCAAATAAAGCTCAGCAGAAATAATTAAGAACCTATGCTAGTTGTGGCAGAGAAGGTTGCCAACAAAATAATCTCTTTTCCTTTTTTTACAAAAACTATGAATTGGAACATGGTTGCCAACAAAATAATCTCTTTTCCTTTTTTTACAAAAACTATGAATTGGAACATATAATTCCCTTCTGAAAACTGTGATTTCTAGTTATATGCAAAAACTAATACAAACTTCATTATATACCCAACTGAGTTATGAGAAATCTGGGCCCTTCACGCTCTTCTCTGCGGCCCCATCAAACTTGCCGCACACTGGATTTGGTGGTCATTGTCTGCTCAGGGAGCATGATAAATTCTTCTTTAACGAACTTCACACATTTTATTTTCTATATCTCATGGAGTCTAGACAAATGGACTTGTCCATGGGTGAACTGCTTACCAGTTAGCAAATGATATTTCATAGATCAACAGGTAAGTCATGTGAATATAAACCAAACACTTAACTACGCTCAGCTATTTGAATATTAAGTTAAGAAACAGTTTCCTAGATGTTTTACCTTCTCTTTTCCACTCCTATCTAACACATTCCTGTATATTATGACACAGACATCAGTTTTTATTATCTATGGAGAAGTCCTCCTTCAAATCTCAGCTGAAGGGTAAGCTCATCAGGGAGAATTTGCTGGTCACCAATCTAAACTGGTTGCTTGGCCCATTCAATATTTCCTATCAAGACATTTTATTTACTTTCTATATAACAATAACCGTAATTAATAATGTTATATTTATTAGTTGTTTGCTTGATTTCTATTGGTATTCCCCCTCCAGAATCATGAGTTTAATAAAGATCTATGCTATTTTTGTGCACTGTGTCTAGTGTCTGGAATAATACATCTAATAAAAATATCTAAATATCTATATCTATCTATATATATAAACATCTAAATAAAAATACATATGTATATGTTTGGCTGTGTATTTATATGGTTACTAAGGAGAAACGAGTCTCTCTTCTGGATTCTGTTGATTTAACTCATTGAGCTGTGGTTCAATGGCCTAGAAAATATCTTGGATGTTATGTGTAGTTGTTTTTTTATTTTCCAGAGAATTTTTCTTTAAGAAATAATTGGTATTACAAATATATACTTTGGGGCTCCTGGGTGGCCCAGTGGGTTAAGTGACTGCCTTCTGGATCCTGGAGTCCCAGGATTAAGTCCTGCATAGTATTCCCTGCTCAGTGGGGAGCCTGCTTCTGTCCTCCATTGGGCAATACACTGCTTAAAGATAAGGAATTTTATAATTGTCTTTGTATTTCCACTTTTTCTTCATACACCAACCATATAATATGAAGTCTGTTTTAAAAGTAACCTCTAGGGGGCGCCTGGGTGGCTCAGTGGGTTAAGTGCCTGATTCTTGATTTTGGTTGAAGCCAGATCTCAGTATCCATTCTTTCAAGCTTGAGCCCTGAGTCAGGCTCCTCCTAAGTGTGGAGTCTGCTTGTGATTCTCCCTCTCCCTCTGCCCCTCCTCCCTCACTGCCCCTCCTTCCATTAAAACAAGCAAACAAAAAAGTAACCTCTAGGAAGACCTACCTTACTCATTCTCCCATGACAATGTGGATTCTGGGAAAGCAGGGGATAAACTGTATTTGTCTCTTTATTACCAGCTACTCTCCCAGTATGAGCAATATTATAACATACAAAAACTTTCTGTGCCTTCTGGAATAAAAGGCAAATAATAAATATTGGAAGGTGTCTTTGAGATGATTTAATTACCCTTTTCATTCAGAGATGAGGAAATGCTTTTAAAGATAGTTTACTTGTCTAAGATCACCAAGCCATTTGGTGTCAGAAATGTGATTAGATTTGTTCTCCTTCTGGGCATTTTTAGGTATCTATTTTAGCCGCAACTCTATCTCTTAGGCAGCCAAAACCTGGGACAAAAGAAAGGAGCTGTTGAGTCTCTGAAAGACTGAAGTGAGCCCAAAGACTGCATATGAATTAAGGGCAAAAGCCTTCTTGGGATTCAGACATCAGTGCATTTCTACCTTCCCCCTGGGCTGTGAATACTCAGTGGCATGAATAGAAATCATAGATGGAGAAAAAGACTTCTACGTCCTAAAGCAGTCTCTACCTTGAGAATGTTGATGTTTTATATTATGTTTGAATATTTTTCTTTAAAAAAGAAAAATATGTCACTTGGACAGGCTGACATTTAACCAAAAGCAATTTTCAACAGTCCCCAGGTTTTAACAAGGTACAAGTGATTATACAAAGATAGTCCAACTGTGCCTTTAAGGTTCATGAGTCAAGCTCCTTATTTTTTTCATCCACACTGTGGACACTGATAATTTAGAGAGCTAAACTTAAGAAAGAATATCACATTTCTGCCAAGGTACACAGGACTGGAGCATTCCTGCACAGTGGAGAGTGAGGCAATTCTGTCTTAAGTCACATTTCTCTTGGTTGCCCTGTCATCCAGGTGAGGTGGAAAGGCAACCTTGATCTCAGAATGCAAGAGGATAGTGAAACGATAGTCATTTGTGGTCAAGAAAAATAGAGCAAGAATTGTATGTTTTATTTTTGGTCATAGAAAGTATCCATTCTTTCAACTTATTGAAGAGGAAACAAAGGCGTAAAAACAAGGAAAACTATTGTTGTTAACTTTGTTTCTAAATCTGGGCTTTCTTCTAGCTGGAAATGCTTGAAGTTTCCCAAACATGCTAACAAGTATCATGATGGCTTTGCTCGAACTACTACACATGTCAGGCATACACCCAAATCTTGACCCTTCTCTGGTTCACACTCCGTACACAACCCATTATTTAAAGGTAGAAATGATGGGAAGTACCATATTTTCAGTGGATTGAGATGAATGATGCCTAAGCAAAGCAGAGTTAGTGGAAGAAAATCAGGACAGCATAGTGCAACAGAAATCAGGTAAGTCAGGTAGAATGATCAACCAAGTCAACTAACAGAAATATTTTGTAAAAGGAAAAACAAAATATGAAGAATGTCAGTACAGTGGAAATCAGACCATTTTGGGTCAAAGAATAAAGAGGAGGTGAGTAAATTTTTTAAATTAAAATTCTTTAATTGTTTTCGTTCCCATCCTATTCCTTCAGAAAGTTATTCTAGGAAATAAATAACTTTCTTGTTTTGAGAAAATTATAGTTAGAAGGCCTGATACTTAAAGTAAATATTTTCTCTTCAATGTTGTATGTTAATCCAAAGTAAGAAGATGATTATATTGTGAATTACTTCAGTTCACAGCAATGGTCCTAAGGCAATGTTCTAAGTGAAATCTCTTCACTTCATCAGAGTGGCTTTGTTAAGAAATTGCATCTTTCATAGAAACAACAATTGGAACAATTAATTAGTTTCTATTTTAATTAAACGATGATCTCATTTAGCTCTGATTAAATTACAACAGCTAGATAAATCCAGACAGCAACACTTAGCTAATTTAATGAGGTATGGCATTGCTTTTCTGTATTTCCCTTCTGAATGACTAATAGTTGGGTGCTAGTGTTTTCCTTACACAAGATTCTCTGCACTTTTATTGCATAGGCATATGTAAACAGTAAACAAACTAAAACTAACCAAATTATATCTTACTTTCTTTTGCAGTTTTTAAAAATATAACATATGGCAAATAATTATCCCTTTCTCTATTAGAACACAAGACAACCCTCAAAAAAAAAAACCTTAGTTTTCTCAAGAAGTAAATTTCTAAATTATTTTTGAGTTAGTAGGAGTTAAATTTCACTGTAGAAAGCTTAATCTTCCCAACCTCCACTGTTTTTATTAAGATTTTATTTATTTATTTACTTATGGGGTGGAGAGAGAGAGTGTTAGTGGTTGGGGAGGGGTGTGACTTGTGGAGAGGGAAAAGCAGACTCTGTGTGTGGTGCCAGAAGCTGGGCTAGATCTCAGGGCTCTGAGATCCTGACCTGAGCCAAGCTTTACTATAAAGCTGTGATCACCTAGACACCTAGACTGGCACAGAAACAGACACATAGACCAGTGGAACAGAGTAGAGAGCCCAGATATGGACCCACAACTCTATGGTCAACTAATCTTCAACAAACCAGGAAAAATATACAGTGGAAAAAAGACAGTCTCTTCAATAAATGGTGCTGAGAAAATTGGACAACTATGTATAGAAAAAGGAAACTCAACCATTCTCTTACACCATACACAAAAATAAACTCGAAATGGATAAAAGACCTCAACATGAGGCAGGAATCTATCAAAATCCTAGGGGAGAACATAGGCAGTAATCTCTTCAACATCAGCCACAGCAACTTCTTTCAAGATATATCTCCAAAGGCAAAGGAAACAAAAGCGAAAAGGAACTTTTGGGACTTCATCAAGATGAAAAGTTTCTGCACAACAAAGGAAACAGTCAACAAAACAAAGAGGTAACCTATGGAGAAGATATTTGCAAATGACACTACAGACAAAGGGCTGATATCCAAGATCTATAAAGAACTCTTCAAACTCAACACACACAAAACATATAATCACGTCGGAAAAATGGGAAGAAGACATGAATAGATATTTCTCCAAAGAAGACATACAAATGGCTAACAGACACATGAAAAAATGTTCATCATCATTAGCCATCAGGGAGATCCAAATCAAAACCACATTGAGATACCACTTTACACCAGTTAGAATGGCCAAAATCAACAAAACAGTAAACAACCTGTGTTGGAGAGGATGTGGAGAAAGGGGAACCATCTTACGCTGTTGGTGGGAATGCAAGTTGGTGCAGCCACTTTGGGAAGCAGTGTGGAGATTCCTCAAGAAATTAAAAATGGAGCTATTCTAGGACCTTGCAATTTCACTACTGGGCATTTTACCCCAAAGATGCAGATATAGTGAAAAGAAGGGTTATCTGTACCCCAAAGCAATGCCCACAATAGCCAAACTGTGGAAAGAACCAAGATACCCTTCAATGGATGAATGGGTCCATGTATACAATGGAGTATAATGGATGAATACCCAACTTTTGTATCAACATGGACAGGACTGGAAGAGAATATGCTGAGGGAAGTCAAGCAGAGAGAGTCATTTATCATATGATTTCACTTACTTTTGGAGCATAAGGAATAACACGGAAGACATTCAGAGATGGAGAAGAGAAGTGAGTTGGAGGAAGTCGGAGGAGGCGACAAACCTGAAAGACCGTGGACTCTGAGAAACAAACTAAGGGGGGGTGGTGAGACTGGTGGTGGGTATTATGGAGGGCATGTATTGCATGGAGCACTGGGTGTGGGGCATAAACAATGAATTTTGGAACACTGAAAAAAAAATTAAAAAAAAAAAAAAAAAAGAGTAGATTGCTTAACTGACTGAGCCACCCAGGCACCAGCCCCCAACCTCCACTATTTTTAAAGAATAATGTTACTTGAATTGATTGTCCATCTTAGTTCAATACTTGCATTATATATTTTTTTTCTTTTCTCTCCCTTTTTTCTCTCTAGTTTTATGTGCCTAAAAAGATCAAACTTCAAGTGGTTATAAGTTAAGATTCAGCTTTAAAATTTCTGTCTTTCTTAGAGAATTATATATAAATTAGGGATTAGATTTTCACAAATAACAGTAATTGGAATAAAATGAGATTAATTTTCTTTCAAAGAACAAGTAAACCCAAGGGTAGGTATCTAAGTGCCAAGGTAACAACTGTTAAAAACAAAAACAAAAACAAAAACAAAACTGCTGGACAAGATGAACAAATAAAAGTCAGTTTTGTTCCCATAGTATTATAATAGGGGAGAGATACTGAACTCAATTTCACACAAACAAAAGCAGGAAAGATTTTAAGAGCTAGGTGGAAGGATTATGGGCTCCCTGTGTTTGTTAACACAGGTAACAAACACTATGCAAAAGAATAGTAAACTTTCTCCTATCTTCATGAGAGGAGGCAGTTTTACTTTCTAGAACAAGAAACCTACTACAGTTAGGCTTCTACTGTTACAGGATTCCTATCCCCTTACTGCCCACAGTTCTTGGTAATACACTTAGAAGAACAAAGAGGTAGACCAGATGAAAAATAGTGAGAAGTAAAACAAGGTTTATTGAGCAGTAGTATAAAGCTCTCAGAGAGGGAGTGGGCCCAAGAGGGTTGCCCTCAAAGTTTCTAAATCTAGGGAGTTTCATGAGCTCTTTTGCAGAACCATCTTAAGCAATCAGGGTGTGCTAAGTCATGCCACTCAGGGCTTTGGTCACGTATCTGTCTACCTATTAGGTTAATGTCCATGTGTTGATGGTCTTTTTTGGCTGACATCTGGGGGCTTAGGTCTTAACTGCCTCTTGCCCACGATATTGACAAATGCTTTTGTGGTTGTCTTATTTTAGGACGTCCTGTAGAAGTCATTTTTGCAAAGGCTACAAAGCATAATTTCAGTGCAGTCCTGTCTAAGCTGCAAAACAGGATGTCAGTGTTATTTTATTTTATCTGTCCTACCTCCATATTTTCTTGTTGGGGACCCTGGCCCTGACTACCCAGCTGCTCAAATAACTCTTAACACTATCCTTCCAGAGAGACAGGGAGATGGGGTGCTATCTTCCTTCCACATTTATATTTCAAAGAGATGCTTCCCAGTTCCTTGAGAAAAACACACCCCAGACTCATAAAATTGTCAAGAAGAGACTTGTATATATTTTAAAGGGGCAGAGAAATAATTTGCAATTACACATTTTAGACAAGACACCTGTCTGAAGTTTAGACAATTGTGGGGAATGTTAAGGCCTTCTCACCTGCAGTTTCAAGGGCATTTAGGGCTGAGGCCCCTGTAGTCCTTTCTTTCTTCTCCAGCTGCAGCCGTTGTATCTGCATTTGGGATGGAAAGAAGAGGAAGTGCAAAAGAAAAAAGTGAGAGAGAGAGACACCGAGCCAGATGAGCCTGGATACTTTTTAAAGGATTTTTAAATCTCAACCTAACCAATTTAACATAAAATGCAGTGGCCATTGCTGAGTCTTATGCCTTGTTTATCTATAAAAAAGTCAGAAAAGTCGTTTGTATTCTCTTTTTGTTTGCTTTTTTCCAAATCTGGGCATATTGCCACTCCAACAAAATTGGTTTATGTAATGTGAAAATAAGTATAATTTATTTAATTATAAAAAATAATAAAACAGTCTGATTTTAGTTTAGTTTTTGTTTTTTTTTTTTTAATCAAACTATATGATGTTTTCCCAGGTAGCAATTAGAAATTATTTTTTTCTTCTCAGCTGAGGCTTTTCCATAGGTTATTAAAACTTGAGTTAAGGACTACCCTGGGAGCTTGTTACTGCATATTCTTTGTGCTTTTGTTCTGTTGTTTTCCTGCTGTCTTAACATCCTTGGCCTTCCAGATTCAAAGGGCTTTATTTCACATTAAACACCATGAAATATCTCTAGAGGCCATTGTTAAGTTTATTTCTGAGTTGCATTTGTTTTTAGAGACCATGGTTTATCCCCTCTCTTTTCTTCCAATATACTCACAGTGATTTTCAAGGATGTTTCGTGGAAGAAATGAGGGTTTAGTTTCAAAGAAAATATCTCCTATTTGTGATACATTTAATAAGGTTCTCCAGATTAGTCCCTAAATCAGCTTACCTACTGCAAATTCAGACTCTTAGAGTTTGCAGGCATAATTCTGGAACAGGGGCACCTGACAGATCGACGAAAGACTTTCGTTTGTAGGAATATGGGTGTAATAGTCCATTTTTAATAGAGGCAAATAAAGTTCAAATATGAAATGTATATATAAATAACACTTTAATAGACTATTGGGGGATCATGAAATGCTATCTAAAATAATGAAAAAAGATTCTATTTGGAATAACGGTATTCAGTGTGGAGTTTTGAATTTAAAAGTATCAGTTATCTGTAAACTGATAAATGAATTTAAAACAATCCCAGTAAAAGTTGAAATAGAAAAAAGTTACCGCAAATATATATCACTCTCCTAATTACTCTACCTTTCAGCATCACTTAGACTCTTCTATGAAAGGACTCCTTCTTGAGAATTTAAAGAATTTCTATTTAATTTTCCTATTATCCTCCCAATCAGGATTTCATTCTGTCCCACTAGCTTTTTTCAGTCATAATAGCTATTTTTTTTTCTTTATTTGCTAACTTAAGTGCTAGACTACAGCAGGCCTAAAATATTTAGGCCTTTTAAATATTTTGCATATTCTTCACCTTGTATTATATAATACATAGAGTATACATATAATATATATATCTATAAATAGAAATAATATACAGATATCTATGTCTGACTATCTTTCTATCTATTTACCTCTCCTCTTCATTTCAGTAATGAGCACTTTATCTAATCTGGTTCCCTCTTATTCTCTCCTTTTCTTCTTTTCAAAGAACACTACTCCCTGAAATCACCTTTATTTATTGTCACACTACCTTCTAAATTAAAATGTAAGCTTCATGATGACAAGGCTGTTAGTCGTTTTGTTTGCTGTTTAACCATACCAAACAAGTCAGAGCCTGACTCATGCTAAGTATTCAACATGCTTTGAGTGAATGAATGCTGAATGCCCATAAGCTCTCTGGAGTTACAGAAATTCCTATCTTTTTACTATGACCTTTTTTTTTTCTTTCCCCCCAACAGATTTTTTACCTGCTTTCATTTGATTCTGTAATGTGAAGACAGGAAGTAGCATTAAGTTCATTATGCTGATAGCAAACTTAAGATTCAAAGGACTTGGGATTTCCTGAAGTCACACAGCTTATAGGTAGCAAGACCAGAATTGGATTTCTATACTATTTGCACAAGATGGAACATAAGACTGTAGAATGGAATATTAAAGAACTCCATTATTAGATCTGATAATGTCTATAACAATTATGTGACCATAAGCCTTAAAGTCTAACTCTAGGACTAGGAATGATTCTTTAAAAAATAATAATAATAATAATAATTTATTTGAGGGAGAGAGCATGAGCATGGGGAGTGGCAGAGGGAATGAGAGATCCCAAGCAGATCCTGTTGAGCACAGAGCCTGATGTGGGCATCAGATGCTTAACCAACTGAGCCACCCAGGCACCCCCAAAATAATTCTTGATTGTCTTTCTAGGTGCCAAATTAATCCCAGAGCCAAGGGAAGACTATAGTACATATCTGGAGGGAGTGGCACTCACTCAAGAGGTACAAAAGGATTTGGTTTCAAGAAATTAGAAACAAACCATTATCATTGTAACATCACTCTTTTGCCTAGTCTTAATCTTTAAACTGTATCAAGTTTCCAAGTTATGCTTCCTGGTTTCTTTGAACAAAAAGGCTCTCTCTCGCTGTCTTTTCTTCTGTCTCTGTCTTTCAAGGAATTTACACATTTCCCCCTGGATTTAATAGGTTACTGTGGGAATGAAAATTAGGTTGCTGTGGTAGATAAAAATTAGGCCAATAACTTTCTTCAGTTACATTTATTTGCAAGAGTTGTCTTCAGTCAGAAGAATATTTTGTGGAATTATAAACTCCTATGTTCTCATGAGACGTTGTATGCAATCTTTACTTGAAGATACAGGTTCTGCAGTAACTATTGGAGTTGCCTAGAATGACAGATTAAACACCTTGACTATTAAGGTAACTTATGCTAGTTTGACCACAGTGCAAAAGAACATTATTTCTGGAAACAATCTTTCTTCATCATAAAACCTAAATTCTTTCATTAGACCCAAAGCTACTTATAGTTATTAATATGCAATTACAATTTCATGAAATTTGAGGTGTAGAATTAATTACCATTTTAATATTTGATCTTGTCTTTCTATTTTATATCATGAAAGTGTTATTGAAGCCTTTCCTCTAGGTACAATACGTATTAGGAATCTTGAAAATGATACCACTTAAGTGGAAACATGGCAAGTGTCATTGCCAAAATTGAAGGTCCAGGACAATTTTAATTTGTACAATATTTATAGAAGTATCAACATGAGTGGTATGAGAACCACTTAGTTTTCAACCAAAGAGGGAGGCTTTGGTTTAGATTTCATGCTCTCTCCATCCTCCGCAGCATAACTGGAATGTGATTTAGAGGGTGATAAATGTGTATCCAAAAAAATGCATGTAACTGAGGAACAGAAACGGATTTCAGAAATACATAGCTTAATTGATGTCCTGAGGAACTGGAACAGCTGGAGGCCTGACTTCATTATGCTGCTTCTCACGCTGGGAGAGAGGAGCATGAGAAGCTCTCTCTAGCTGCCAAAACACCCACTGTCTTCTTTCTCTATTGTAACCATAGTCATATTTTCTGAGGTGTATGCTCAGAATTTGTGAATAATTATCTGCTCCTGAGAGAAGTGGGAATTCTTTGGAGAAGCGAGGAGACTTTGCAGGATGCCTGTTGAATGGTATCCGGAATAAAAATGCACTGATGTGTCTTCTGAAGTGAAATTTCAGCCACCACAGATAGCAAATTCCCAAATTAACCACAGATTAGGATTTTTTTTTAACATGTGTTGATAATCAAACCAATATCTAGATTGATACATGGGATCAGAGTGAGAACAGATGAGGACAGGAAAGGTGCTGATACTCTCACTTAAAAAATGTGTAAAATGACTCAAGATATCACTTAGAAAGAATTTACACTTAATAAACGCAGACCTAGGCAGAAGACAGCTATTGTTTTAATGGATGAAAAAGCTGATCTAGGTCCATATATTCCTTGAAAATCTATATCCAAATCTATTGCTTTACTGTCCCAAAATAACTTCAAGCTTTCTCTTCAATCTTGTAAAGAGAAACATTGATATTGCAGTTATGTCACTTTAGGGTTTATCTGAAGCATGAATTTTGTAACAGTAATTGGCTTGTTTAAAAAACAAAGTTTTTTTTTTTTTTTTTTTTAAGATTTTATTTATTTGACAGACAGAGATCACAAGCAGGCAGAGAGGCAGGCAGAGAAAGAGGAAGGGAAGCAGGCTCCCTGCTTCGGGGCTCGATCCCATGACCTGAGCTGAAGGCAGAGGCTTAACCCACTGAGCCACCCAGGCGCCCCTAAAAAACAAAGTTCTTACATTTGAAAGGGAATATTGAAAGAAATGACACCAAATTAAATGCTGACATTCTGTTACAAAGTGAGATAATGGAAGGGAACAGTAAGGGTTCTTGTCCTTTATTCTGTAGATTGCACAAATGATAGAAATAAAGCTATTTAGTTATTGACCACGTAAAATGACTCCTAGTTACAATGGGTTGAATAGTGTCCCCACAAATACACATTCACTCGTAACCTAGAATTTGACCTCTTTGAAAACAGAGTCTTTGTAGAAATAAGTAGAATGGGGACATACTGGATTATATTGGGCTGGGAATCCAGTGACTTGTGTCCCTGTAAGAAGAGGAGGGGATGCACAGATACACACAGGAAAGAAGGCCACGTATTGATGGTGATTGCGATTAGTGACATAACTACAAGCCACAGAATGTGAGGAATGACGTTAGCCACCAGAGGCTAGGAGAGTCATAGAACAGATCTCCCACAGATGCTCCATAAGGAGCCAAATTTGCTGACACCTTGCCTTCACACTTCTAGCCTCCAGCACTGCCAGAGAATAAATTCTTGTTGATTGAAATGACCAATTTTGTAGTAACATACCATGGCAGCCCTAGGAAACTTATACATTAAAAGATACCATGGTTCATAATTCATAAAAGTAAGATGTGGTCAAAGAAATTGGGTCCAATTTTCTATATGTGATTCTTGGGTAAGAGCAATGTGTGTTAATCCTTTGATAAGGGCAGGATGCTCTGGTGTGTGTTCGTTCCCCACCAAATTATCCTGAGGTATTAGACTGACTTCCTCCCCCCTAAAAAAAAAGGTGTTAGCAAAGTGGAATAAAATTACACCAAAAATAACATGAAAAATATTCACTTGAGGTTGTTCTATATGTGTTGTCATGAATTAGAGAATAATTTGTTGACAATGGGTTTCATTTTCCTATATACTAAGTTAAATATGAATTGAAATAAAGAACTATAGACAAAAAATTGAAAAAAGTAGAAATCAACATATTTTATGATATTAGAGAAGGGAAGAAACCCAAAACATCTGAAAACATCTAAAATTGTTTTTTGTCTTTGTTTTTGTTTTTTTGCTACATTTGACTAATCAAAGTTTTAAATTATCATTTTTTTAAGTTTTTAAATTTTTATAAGAAAAGGTACACCATGAACTGATTTAAAACTCAAACTGCAACCTGTCACCAGCTCTTTGCAATTCACATAATGTATCAATTATGAATAACAGAACACTAATTCTATTTCAGGGCATCATTTGTTTACCAGTTACTCTTTTTGCTTTATTAGTATACCCAATGGATCCTCATACTGTTAATTTGGTCTCAGATTGCCTAGATTGTTGTGCTTTTAAACTTTTGGTAATCTGATGATGTTTAGTGACTCTCGAGCATCATTTAGCATTTTGTATTGTTGTAATTTATCTCTAAGTATGTCAGAATCAGTTTTTCATTGCTAACATTCCCAAAATTCAGAGCTACTGCTTTCTATAAACTTTTGCATATTGTAAACTTTTGAATATGTGTTTTAGCCTATATTAATAACCAGTGTTGTGGTTTGACTGCCCTTGTGGTTCATATGATGATTTCAAGAGCCTTTAAGCAATAAACATCAGGAAAATTTGAAGGAGGCAAGATTTATTAATTACAGGTTGTTAAAATTACATGACATAACTGGGGCTACACAGTGAGGTCATCAGTAGAGAGAGGTTGAAAGCACTGGCCTGGGATTCTGCTTTTATTGAGGTCAAGGAAGAGGTCTAGGGTTTGGTCAGTTCATTCTTTATTGGTCAATTTAAAACAAAAGAGCAGGAATTGAAAGTGCAGGAAAAATAAGTGGCCTATATGGTCACTTACCTAAGGAGCCTGGGAGTGGGGGCTGGATGCCTTGGCTCTTTATCTAGGTGTGTACCTGGCAGTGTGTTTATTCAAGATAACCATCTTTAAATTGAATGTCCCAGCAATCAAAACTTAAGTCAGGTACTTGCACTGCATAAAAGAAAAACCAAACTGTCAGGGCTTACACTAAAACATGTCTTAAAAACTATGAATCACCTCCTTAGAAAGAATGCACATAATCTTACGCCCACACACATTTACATACGTGGGTTTTGTACAGTTTGAAACTACTTGTGGTCTTCCTAAAATTCATCCTTAAATAATCTCATGATTCTCTGATCTTAAGAGTCACTGCAAATTATTTTCTCCACAATGCACTCAATTCTTTGTTGTCTATGAAACACCCACATAAAATAAAACTAAAAAGACATTATTATGAATATTAAAATATTGAAATAAGAGACTTTTCAAAATAAAATGCTTTTTTTCTGTATTTTAATACAGTGATCTGTAGGATATCTATGCAGAAAAATTCTGAAAAAGTCATATAAATTTTTCAAAATAACCTTTTCTCCCCCTGTAGTCATTAATATCTGTATACTACAAGTTACGGCAAACATGACACTATTTCATAAAAATGTTGTTTCCCCCCCCCCAAATTTATCCATATGTCAGTGATAATGTTCTGATATTTCACTGCCTCTTTGTGCATTTTTTTTCATTTCAAATATTTGGCTTATTAAAAGTAAACATGCACACAGTGGATGAAAATCATTGTATATAGTTGTACTTCCTTCTGGAACCATTATTCCCTGTTTAGACTCATACTTGAAAAATATTAAGTTCTCAAAAATACACATTAAATAGAATTTAGTAAGGAATTCTAATTCTCTCAACAAATTCTTTCAAATTTGTAAATTTTTTTCACTTATATGAATAGAGAAGGTAAATAACTACCTTCTAAGATTGATTTATATATTAAGAAAATTTATGTAATAATATTTAATAATTTTTTAGCATATAGGAAAAACTTAATGTGATTACCTCTTCTTGTCTCATATCTTTTCAATATATGAATGTGATATATGCTATGCTGTAAATTATTTATGAATGACTGGGTTTTTTTTTTTTTTTGTAAGATTTTTTTATTTATTTGACACAAGTAGGCAGACAGGCAGGCAGAGAGAGGAAGGGAAGCAGGCTCCCTGCTGAGCAGAGAGCATGATGGGGGCTTCATCCCAGGACCCTGGGATTATGACCTGAGACTAAGGCAGAGGCTTTAACCCACTGAGCTACCCAGGTGCCCCAAATAACTGGTTTTTGCTTTTTTTTATTTTAATTTTTATGTATTTTTTTAATCTTAATTTAATTTTTTTCAGTGTTCCAGGATTCATTATTTATGCACCACACTGAGTCCTCCTTAATACCTGCCACCAGGCTCACCCATCTCTCCACTTCCCCACCCTTCCAAAACCCTCAGTTTGTTTTTAAAAGCCTTTACTAAGGGGCACCTGGGTGGCTCAGTGGTTTAAAGCCTCTGCCTTCAGCTCAGGTCATGATCTCAGGGTCCTGGGATCAAGCCCCGCATCAAGCCCTGCATCAGGCTCTGCTCCGGAGGGAGCCTGCTTCCTCCTCTCTCTTTCTCTCTCTCTGCCTGCCTCTGCCTACTTGTGATCTCTGTCTGTCAAAAAAATAAAAAAAACTTAAAAAAAAAAAAAAAAGAATTTGCCAAACAATAAATTTAGTGATGATATATTGTACTATGTTGAAACTAAATTGAATTTATAAAACATCAATTAGATACAATTTAACCATTTTATTAAATCTCAACTTTTATTTCAAACTTAGTGTTGGTTTTATAAGGAGAATTTGGTAAACATAGAAAATATCAAAAAGACATTAAAAAGTATCTCTATCCACTCTCTCGCCCCTTCCTTGCCTAAGAGGCACATAAAGTCCTTTCTTTCCTTATCTAATTTCTTTTCCAATGGTCAGACTTTTAAATATAATCTCCCTTGTGTGATATGTGGAAAGGTAAACTCTCACTGAAAACGCATTTTTTACCACTGTACTAGATATCTTTCTTTTCTTCCTCAAACCACTCCCTATACGTCTCAGCTTTGATCCTTGTCCTGGGTGCCTTCTTTGTTCCCTGTTGTTCAGTTTGCTTCCCCTGTGGAAGGCACTAGCCGAAGTTAAGATGGGAAGAAAATAAGGTCAGTGTGTTTGTTAACTGGGCTCCTTTCCCTGGGCTCCTGTGCACAGGCTTTACCTTTCCAGGACGGACTGCTGTGTCTCTGGGGTCAGAGGCTGTTCCTTCCCCCCGTTGATTTCAGGCTTAGAAGGGTCACAGCTTTCTGTTGTCACTGGGCTTTGACAAACTGTACTATCTTTCTCTAAATGCTTTTGAATAGCTTGTTTTTGTTACACTCTTCTCCATTAAAAGTTTGAGTGGGTTATCATCATCACTCTGTTGTCTGCGTCTAGACTGGTACATCTAGGTGGACATTCATTCATTCATTTCTGTATTCATGACTACCTTCCCATTAGAATGTAGTGTGGTAGGTAGGTAAATATTTGTGTAGTTTTTTGTATAACCTTTTATATTTTCAATTGAGAAAATCACCATGTAAATAATAGGCCCATATTACTTGCTTTTAAAATATCAAATTAATATATTTTTTTTCCTGGAAAATAATCTTTCTACATATTTGTATAAAAAATATATTAATATTTATACACATGTATATAAATAATGACAGTACCACATATAAAGAGGATGTCACACACACACACACACACACCAAAAAATCCTTATAAATTCTTCTAATTCAAGGTCATGAAACAAGATCATAGAGCTTTTTACAATAAGAACCATCAAAACTGTCACTCTGACATGATTAACCACAAATAAAGTCTTCCCTGTTAGGTATATCTCTTTGAGAGAGCTTGAAAGAAGGCCTGAGACTTAGGATGTTTTTGGTTTTGTTTTTTCTGTTTTGCACATATTCTGGCCATGATACATATTTTTATATAGTCAATTGAAATCAGTGCTTCTCTTTAAAGCATGTAAAGCATGCACACACACACACACACACACACACACACACACAGATTTCATGAATGACATTGTTGGGGCTTCATATCATGTGTCTACAAATATTGTTATTCATTTCCTGTGGCTTCTATACTTGGTTCTTGGCTATTTCCCTTTCAGTAACATTCTCTTTCCTGGGACCCTGCATGAGGCAAGAGTCCTAGATATTCATTACAATTCACTTTTCTTTCCAATTCCTATAGTTGCTTTATGTAAAAATGTATAGATTTTCACTACATATCCCACTGTCTTAGGAATACTTGATATCTGATTTGTGTCAATACTGTAATTTATGTTGGTCATGGAGCCTTGGGGGAAGGGGTCTGTTGGTTCTTATTTTATGGATGAGAAACTGGAGAGCTGATTAGAACTGAGGAGGCAGGTTGGTTTATAATTTGTTGGGCTTTGAACTTTAGCTCACAATGCTTATCAGAGCCATCTTCCTGTTTTTGGAGATCTGAGATCCAAAGTCAATCCTCAACTAGTGATATGTAGAGATCACTCCAGGAAAACTATCCTCACAGTGAGAGGTTCAACCACATATCATCACCCCATGTTACTCTTACTTCTGCACCTTGACAGCCCAGTGAAATGCAAAAGAGTAATTTAAAATATGATAGATAATTATGTAAGATATATGCCTCCATACACTTTAGTTCTTTTTTTTTTTTTTTTTAGTCTTAAGGGAGGCAGTTGGTATGTGGCTTCTTTAGCAGGCTGAACAATATTAGCAAAGATGCATTTTTTTATTTTGCTCCGTAAATTGGTAAACAACCCCAGTATCACTGTGTGGAGAAAGATGAACAAAGGAAGCATCAGAATAATTGAAGGTGAGTATAAGGAAGGTCATTGGCAGGCATCCACATGACTTTTATTTGTTCACATTAGAATATAGAGGGAGGAAAGACAAATTACTGCATCAAAATTACTGCCTCAACAGGTCTTTCTGTGTTGAAAACTGTAACAATAGATGATCATCAAAACATCTCAAGACAATGTGTGATATTTTTAAGGAGTGTGGAACCTTGATATAATGAGATACATTCAAAATGCTCCACTAGCAGAGTTAAGAACATGAACAACAAAGAGCATTATGAAAGAGAAGTGAAAGTCACAGATTGAGAAGGTTGCAGGCACATAACTACAGATAATCTGTGGGTAGGTGAGAACACAAAATGGTAAGTACTTTTGTATTTTGGTATTGTCGAAGACACTAAGTATTTTTAAAACTACTCCTAAAGCACCTGGGTGGCTCAGTTGTTAAGCATCTGCCTTCAGCTCAGGCATGATCCCGGGGTCCTGGGATAGAACCCCACATCCAGCTCCCTGCTCAGCAGGAAGCCTGCTTCTCCCTCTCCCACTCCCCCTGCTTGTGTTTCCTCTCTCGCTGGGTCTCTCTCTGTCAAATAAATAAGTAAAATCTTAAAAAAAAAACCTAAATGTTGAATTATGTCCTTTAATTAAAAATGAGTAAAAGGTGAGATCCATTTTAAAGGCAATTTTAAAAACAAAAGCTTTCTGATTTCCAGTGTTATATAAAGCTTAAAAGTGGCCAGTCTGCTTGTGTTCCCTCTCTCGCTGTCTCTCTGTCAAATAAATAAATAAAATGTTTAATTAATTAATTAGGTGATTAATTAATTTAATTACTCCTGGAACTCTTCCTACTTAGTAGACGAAAGTACCGCAGGCACCATTAACTAGGGAAGCCTCTGATATTGACTCATTAGGGAAAATCTGGAGTCAACAGCTATTTTTATGAAAAAAATAATAACATGGTGGAGTCAGTACTTTCCACAACTCAAAATTCTGATGAATTAGAGCTCAGTGGAGGAGATTCAGCATACTAAGGAAGGGTGATTTTAAGCATTAGTAGGGAAAAAACTTTGGTGTCAGACTGTGTACATGAATTCATATCCTATCTCCATCATTCCTCACTGTAAATTCTTAGGTATGTTCCTAAACCTCCTAGTTTTCATGTAGATAAAATAAAGGTTATAATACCTAAGTAATGGAGTATTTGTGAAAGTGAAATAAGATAGTACATTAAAAGAGCTTCATATAATTTATAGTACAATGTTATTAAGTTTTTCATGATTTGACTCTTATTATCGAATTGACACAGTGCAGGTCTAGTAAAGATACTAAATTAAATTGACTATCTTAAGTTTTTCAAATCCTTTTCATTCTCGTATCAACCAAAATCTGGTTTCCAATTTCTTCTATAGTGACTAAAAATACTATCTCACAATTGCTAAATTTAATAACCCCTTCCTAGATCATATATTTTTTACCACAAGGAGAAATGAGGCAATTCCATTTCCTTTATTTTGCAACATCATGTGTCTTGACTTTTACAATGAGGTGAACTTTTCTCTTGGTTCTATTAATATTGGGGATTGCTTACCAAACTCTTCTTCTATCACCACCAATCTTTCCAATGTCAGTGATTCCTTGAATTCTGCTTGCTTTTTTTTTTTTAACTTTTCACCCTGTTAATTTACTAGGCATGGTTCTATATTAAATTCCAATGCACCACTACCACAGACAACTACATACACAAGAAATACTTCTATTTCTCCTGAGCTCTATTATTCATGTTTCCAAAAAGCTACTCAGTATTTTCAATCACATAAGCTAGAAGCACAAGGAACTTGACATTTCTTTTCTTTTCTTTTTTTTTTTTTTTAAGGTTTTGTTTATTTTACAGAGAGAGACCCAGCGAGAGAGGGAACACAAGCAGGGGGAGTGGGTGAGGGAGGCTTCCCACTGAGCAGGGAGCCAGATGTAGGACTCAGTGCCAGGACTCAGGGATCACAATCTGAGCCAAAGGCAGATGCTAATGACTGAGCCACCCAGGTCCCCCACATTTCTTTTATTTTCTTTTTGATGTTCAGTTAGCCACTGTATAGTACATAATTAGTTTTTGATGTAGCGTTCAGTGATTCATTAGTTAAGTATAATACCCAGTGCTCACCACAACATGTGCCCTACTGAATACTCATCACCCTGTTACTCCCCCTCAGCCCCTCCCCTCTAAAACCCCCAGATTGTCTCTCGGAGTTGTCTCTCATTGTTCATCTCCCTCTCTGATTTCTCCCCTTTGGATTTCCCTCCCTTCCCCTGTGGTCCTCTGTGCTTATGTTCCAGATAAGAGTGAAACCATATGATAATTATCTTTCTCTGCTTGGCTTGCTTCAAGTAACATTATCCCCTCCACTTCCATCCACATGGATGCAAATGGTGGGTATTCATTGTTTCTGATGGCTGAACTTGACATTTCTGAAGACTTAAGCCATCTTCCCAAACAACTGCCAGCAACTCAGGGACAAACTTGGGTCCTCAGAGTTTTAATGACTAGATTCAAGTAGACTTAATCAGAATTGTCTTAAGTGTGCAGGTAAATTTCAGACTTAACATAGAAAGGACGATTTTAAAAACCAGTAGGGAAATTATAAAAACCTATTGGACAATGTGAGATCATATTTTAGTGGTGAATTTCAGTAAAGAATTGATAGTGTGCTTTATATTACAATATACACACACGTTTCATTATTTATATATTTTTAAAAGTTTTTATTTAAATTCCAATTAGTTAACATACACTGTAAAATTAGTTTCAGATATAAAATATATGATTCAACACTTCCATATAACAACCAGTACTCATCAGTGCTAGTGTTTTTGTTTTCTTTGGATACATATCTAGTAGTGCAATTGCTGGATGATAGGGTGGTTCTATTTTTAACTTTTCAAGGAACCTCCATACTGTTTTCCAGAGTGGCTGCACTAGTTTGCATTCATACAACAGTGTAACAGTGCAAGAGGATTCGCCTTCATAGGGTTGTTCTATTTTTAACTTTTCAAGGAAACTCCATACTATTTTCCAGAGTGGCTGCACTAGTTTGCATTCCTACCAACAGTGCAACAGTGCAAGAGGGTTCCACTTTCTCTACATCCTCACCAGCATCTATTGTTTACTTTAGTGTTGATTTTAGCCATTCTGACAGGTGTGAGGTGATATCTCATTATAGTTTTGATTTGTAATTCCCTGATGATGAGTGATGTTGAGCATCTTTACATGTGTCTGTTGGCCGTCTGGATGGAGAAATGTCTATTCATGTCTTCTGCCCATTTTTAATTAGATTATTCATTTTGGAGGTGTTGAGGTTTCTAAGTTCTTTATAGATTTTGGATACTAACTCTTTATCAGATATGTCATTTGCAAATATCTTCTCCTATTCCATATGTTGACTTTTAGTTGTGTTAATTATTTTCTTCACTGTGCAGCAGTTTTTTATTGATGAAGTCTCACATCATTTTTTATTGATGTAGTCTCACATCATAGTTTATTTTTGCTTTTGTTTCCCTTACCTCTGGAGTCACATCTAGTAAGAATTTTTTGTGATAACAAAGAAGTTACTGCTTGTGTTCTCCTCCAGGATTTTAATGTTTTCAAGACTCATATTTTGGTCTCTCATCTATTTTGAATTAATTTTTATGTATGGTATAAGAAAGTGGCCCAGTTTCATTTTTTTTGTATGTGCTGTCCAATTTTCCCAACACAATATTTTGAAGAGACTCTCTTTTTCCCATTGGATATTCATTCTAGCTTTGTCAAAGATTTGTTGACCATGTAGTTGTGTGTCCAGTTCTGGGTTTTCTATTCGGTTCCCTTGATCTATGTGTCTGTTTTTGTACACATACCATACTATCTTGATCACTAAGCTTTGTAATACATATAACCTGAAGTCTAGAATTGTGATTCCCCCAGCTTTGCTTTGATTGATTGATTTGACTATTTGGGGTCTTTTATGATTCCATACAAACTTTGTTCTAGCTCTGTGAAAAATACTGGTGGTATTTTTATAGGGATTGCATTAAATGTGTGGATTGCTTTGGGTAGTATAGACATCTTAACAATATTTGTTCTTCCAATCCATGAACATGGAATGTTTTTCCATTTTTTTGTTACTCTTTAATTTCTTTCAATATGGTTTTATAGTTTTTAGAGTACATGCCTTTCATCTCTTTGGTTAGGTTTATTCCTAGGTATCTTATTGTTTTTGGTATGCTTTCAAAATATACTGTATGTTTATATGTACATGTAACATATTTTCACACATATTACTCATATGCATATATGTATATATAGATATGTGTGTATGTGTGTTTATATAGGTAAAATAATATCCTATAGATCATTTATTATATGTTCCATATTTTCTTCAAATATATATTATTTATTATATATATGTATATATTATATGTTCTTTGAAATTTAACACAATTAAGAATATGTTGGTGTTAGTCTAAAAATTATTCATTAAAATGAGTATAGAAACTAGTGGCCCATTTTTTCATTGACATTGTAGTGACTTCCCAATGCATATGTAAATGACCATTGTAATGGGACAGCTAAAGAAAATAATTCATAATTCAGACAGAATAAGGCCACCATCTTCATATCCTTAAATCAAATGTGTTTATAACAATCACCATTTATCATGTAAATCAGATAAATGACAAATCTTATTACAAATGCATCTGATGGATTATAAATGACATCATAAATTTTAATGTTGCAACATTTTACAAAATGCATACCTCTGAATTAAATTTGTCTGCAATTTGGTCATTACAAAGCACAAGTTGATTATGAAATGTCAAAGAAAAAGTAAAAAATCACATTAGCTAAAAACATAGAGAAGTTATAAAAACACATTTAAATTTAGTATAAGTAAAGTACTAAAAACTGTAACTAAAATAGATTATGAAAATATTATGAAAATGATTTTAAAACATCAAGAAGATAAGTATAAGATAACTAATTGCATATAGTAAATCTAATTGTATTTAATCTAAATACAAAATCTAATTGTCTAGATTTAGATGTAATGAATCATGTTTAACTTCTGAGAAAGCCTTGTGCATTTACACAACACAGTTAAATGTTTAGAGAAAAAAAATTTATCACTTCATGAGCTCATGGCTACTAAATCTGTTTACCATGGAAATAAATGCTTTGGCTTTTACCAGCAATGGATTATAAGAGATCAAATATGAAAGCAAGTGTGTAACCCATACTGAGTCATAAAGGGAAAGGAATAAAACATTTTTTGCAGTAGTTCATTTTTTGTCTTGATACAGTTTCCCGCATTTGTCATTTATAAACCTTTTCTCTAAATGTTTCCAGTATTGGAAGGGACATGAATGCCTTATGTGAATGAGCTTATTAATGTAACTATCATATTAGGTTTCTCAAGAAAACCAATCAAATGAACTCTTATTCAAAGATTGTTTTGGTTTCAATCACAAATCATTTTATGAACTTTTGCTATCTTTAATTGTAATGGATACATACTTGATTTTATTCTTCCCTCATATCCAAGAGATTGGATCATCAGTCTTAAGAAGAAGGAAATTTGTTGTAGTTATAAACCAAAGTTCAATCAAATTGTGACAAATTGATTAAATCCAAGTTTAGCAAATGTGTATTGACCACCTGCCATGTAATAATCACATTAAGGTGATCTGGGGATTAAATATAAAAGCAAGATATACTTTGTTGAATCTGTTTTATGTCTGTGGCACAGAGAAAGATTCTTCAAGTATTTCAGGCTCTCTTTTACTTGTACTTGTATGAAGCATGAAATTGCTTAACTAGTGGTAATATCTGAAATAGAAACTGACAGAATGTTGTTAGTGTTATCTGTATCCTATTGTATGCATAAGAAAACATTTCTAAACATGCTGTTAATATATCCCAGTCATTCTCTAGGTGGATAGCGAGCTAGGTAGCTAGGTAAATAGACATCACAGATCCACTGCTGTCTCTGTTCTGAATTAATTGAAGGCTAATATTTATACCCACAAAAATGGGCTATTTTAACTTAATTTTATACATAGTAACTTGTATGTGAAATGTAATTTAAGTTGTTAGGACCTTTAATTCTTTCAATCTGGTACTGTGTTTTATATTCCTTTTATATTTTCCCATTGCTAAACAAATAATAAATACACGATTTGGAATTAAATCACTGCCAATTTTAAAACAAAAGGAAACAAATGAATAAACAGAAAGCACAGCTATTAATTCCATGTAGCCAATCATCAAAAGCAATAAAATTTCACACAATTAAAATTTGAGAAAAACAATGAAACTATCAAGAATCAGGATGTATATTTTGTAATTCTTTTGCCAGGGATTATGACATTTCTTAAAGAATTGATTAGTAATTTAGTAAATCAGAGGATATTTCCATTTTCTGAGTTTTTTAAGTTAAAATTACAAGTAAAATTCTTGGGGTACCTAGGTGATTCAGTCAGTTAAGCATCCAGCTCTTGGTTTCAGTGCAGATCATGATCTCAGGATCCTGAGATTGGCCCTGCTTTGGGCTTCACACTCAGTGGGAAGTCCATTTGAGGTTCTTTCTCTCCCTCGCCCTCTACCCAGACTCTCTCTCTCCAAATAAATAAATTTTTTAAAAAATTACAAGCAGACAAACCATAAGTGACTCTTAATCTCACAAAACAAACTGAGGGTTGCTGGGGGGAGGGGGTTTGGGAGAAGAGGGTGGGATTATGGACATTGGGGAGGGTATGTGCTTTGATGAGTGCTGTGAAGTGTGTAAACCTGGTGATTCACAGACCTGTACCCCTGGGGATAAAAATATATGTTTATAAAATATGAAAAAAAAAAAAAAAAGCACGATACAGGGGCACCTGGGTGGCTCAGTGGGTTAAGCCTCTGCATTTGGCTCAGGTCATGATCCCAGGGCCCTGGGATCGAGCCCCACATTGGGCTCTCTGCTCAGCAGGGTGCCTGCCTCCCCTTCTCTCTCTGCCTGCTGCTCTGACTATTTGTGATCTCTCTATCTCTGTCAAAAAAGCATGACACATACTATGATCTTAATTACATTAAAATGCTTACTTTTGTAGATACACACATGGGAACTAGAAGTCAAACTGTAAACTGCTTATGATTATGGGTGACTTTGTTCTTTGCTTCTTGTGTTTTTCCACTTCCTTTTATGCACATGTTAACTTTTAAATAATAATTTTTTAAAAAACTAAAAAAAAATATATGTTTATAAAAAATAAAAAATTAAAAATAAAAAAAATAAATTATAAGCAAAATTATAAGAACTTAAAGATCATTTGAAATTTTAAACATCATAATCAGCTCAGCACATAGATTCTGGTTGAAATCAGAACTCTATGTGTTGTGCAGCTGTCACTAATGAAAATCACTATAGAACTTACATTTATGAATACCTATGTACATATAAAATATAGTAATCAATATGGTTCTATTTTCTAGCCATATTACAGGCATACTTTCTGAAAAAATGTTCTTCCCTTTAATCTCAGAATTATGTTAAAGATGGAAAATACTCCATCTTTCATTTCTGCTCCTTAGTTGGAACTAAGTACTCCCATATTTGAAAGAAGTATATGTTATATATGAATGATGTAAGAAAAATTATGCCTTTTCTTCAGGAAAGATTATGAAACTCTGGAAAAATCTATACCACAAAGTAATTTTTGAATCTTTCTCATGGTTCATTAAACTTATACTCATACCAATAATGAAAAGTTAATTTCCTATATAATATTCAATATTGTGAAACTTAGGGCATAGTTAAGCACAGTTTTCAATAAGCATTCTCAGGTAAGGGACCTACTTTTTTCTCATTTTATCATGTAATTAACCCGTATCCATGTGGAGAAACTATTGATCATAAGGTATCTGATAAGCATGGACAGTGCTGAGACTGTGTGTGGTTACTGAGAATGAGCAATAAGGTCTGTATTTCTAAGAAAGAGGACCCATTAATGCCCTTCATTTTAAATTTCTACAACATATTAGAAGACAAATGTGATGAACTTGAACTTGAACTTCAGGGAATTTTAAATTCTTAGTAATTTTAAACAATGCTTAGTTACAAAACAAAAACATGATACCCACTTTCAATTTTTTTCTGGAAATCTCTTTTTTTTTTTGATAAACTGAAGGATTCTCTAGAGTTAGGAGAAAATAGAATTCTGGAATTTTCAGCTCAGAGCTCTTCCAAAGTTATTCAAATGTAAGCTCTCATTCAACTCAGCTAACCCCAGCAACAATACCTAAGATTTTACTTGAAAACTGCCTCATTGTAAGTCACTTCAAGAGGAAATCTGTTTTACATTATAAGGCAGCATTCATATTTTAAAAAGCTTCTTTGATTCCAAATATAAATAAATAAATTTGTGTATAAATAAATAACTGTTTGAATGTGTGTGTATTTGTCAGTTACATGTAGTTTTCCAAATTATGTATATGTCTGAAATAACAGAATGAATTGCCTTGTAGCTTTGGAATTGTAGTCTGTTAAATCAAGACAGCTATTATGCTGTCTATAATATGTCTTTGTACTACTCAACATGCTGATGTCAACACATCAAAAAAACATGGACACATGTAGCACCATGAACACCAGTGGTGTACACATTTCTAAATGCAAAGAAATTTGCAAAGAATGCAAAGGATCTGTTCTCTGTACAGATCACTCTATCATTAACGTTAAGGTTTTTATCTCCATCCTCCTTTACTAATTTCCCCTTATAAATAATCTAAATCATGAGTCCTGAAAGGTGGATGTTCTCTAAGTGTTCAATTCTCTCTGGAGGTCCCACATTTTTCCCTGTTGCTTTCTATGCCTGGAAAATCCTATCCAATCTTTCTTTGTCTTCTTCTATCTTAATTCAGCCATTAAAATCATCCTAGAAAGTTGTCTTCTCTGAGAAGCTTCTGCTAAGTGTATGAACTATTACTGTATGTTGTGTGTGAACTATTTTTAGTCACACACTTTTGATACCAAATGTGTGGATCTTTTCCTTCCATCAACCAATTCCCCAACTTACTAGACACCAACTGGGTGTCCTAGAATTCAGCCCAATTCTGCCACCAATACCACAGGTTTAGTGCAGACCTCACACTTTAAGGGCTCAGTTCCAGAAGACTTCTTCCACATCAGATGCAAATTGCAAGTGTAGGCCACCCATACTTCTGACCAATCACCTATAAAGCTGGGGTTCTTTATACTTGCTCCCCAGATTTGATTACTTGTTATAATGTCTCACAAAACTCAGAAAAGTGTTTTGCTTATTATTCCCAGTTTATTATAAAGATACAACTTAGCCAAATGAGAGAGATGCATAGGACAAAGTATGAATGGCTGTGGCCAGAAGCTTCCACGTCCTCTTGAGGTATACCACACTTTGGTGTGTTCACCCATCCAGAAGCTCTCCAAACCCAGCTGTTTAAGAATATTTGTAGAGGTTACATTAAATAGGCATGATTGATTAAATCATTAGCCATTGGGGTTTGAACTCAACCTCTGTCTCTAACCTCTCTCCCTAGAAGTTAGGGCACAAGACTGAAAGCTCCAGTAATCATGCCTTGGTCTTTCTGGTGAGCAGGTTCCATTCTGAAGCTTGTAGGAGCCCCTCAGGACCACTCATCTTATTAGCATACAAAAGACATCCTTATCACTTTGGAGATTTCAAGGGTTTTAAAAGCTCTGTGTCAGGAACTGAGGACAAAAACCAAATATATATTTCTTATTGTATCATGGTGTGGCTTATTCTTTTTTTGTGCTCCTATGTTCATATTTTGAAAATTTATCAGAAACGTATAAACAAAAAGGTTTCTTTAAATTCGTTAGAGATGACATGCTCTGTGTATATTGGCTCCATTGGCAGAGATAAGAAAGAATGGCTCAAAAGTGGCCCACCAAAGTTCAGGAAAGAAGAGACCCTGAAATGCATGTATTGATTTTGCAGTCGTTTATGATTTTTATTCGAGTACCTCTGTAGCATGTGCCAGGCAGAGTAATTTGAGGGCTGTAGGTGGATGTTTAGTCAGAGTCTTAAAATGATACTTCTCGAACAGTTATGGGCAGCTAGCCAGAGCTCTATAAATCTGAACAACTATAGGATGTTTGCTTTAGCTACAAACACTTCTTTAGAACTGTTTCTCTTATATTACTCCTTAGAATCAGTTTGGCCATAATTTATTTTATTTATCATTCTCCAATTTAATTTTGCTGATACTTTTAAATGCAAACTGAAGTCTTCTAGTAGTATTTATATTTACTTTATACTTTTAAAACTATTTTTCCCTAAGCAGACATTTGCAGTTTAGATAAAATTGTTATACGTCTTGAAATTGCAACTTTCCAAAAAAATACAAAAAGATATGAAAAATCTGAAAATATCTGTATCTTTCAAGGGGATTATTTTCGAATTAAATATTTTTCAACAGAAAATTTCAGCCCTAAGGTTGTCACTGTTTAACAGTGTTTTAACTGAGCCAGCCAGGTGCCCCCTTCACTGTTTAAATATTTCAAACATTTAAAGAAAGGTCAATGCTTCTATCAGAAAATTTTTTCATATTCAAAACATATAATATTAACAAATTTATAAAAAAAGGAACAATTTAAAATGGTCAAATGGGTAAAAAAGGATAGTTTATAAATGTGGATATCAATTTGGCCAATAACCATGAAAAATATTCGACATAATTTTTCACCTGAGACATGTACATCAATATTATAATTAATTACCATTATCTACCTCCCCTATTCTCACAACTAAAATTTAAAAGGTGGATAGCATTATATGTTATTTAGTATGAAGGGCAAATGAAACTTTCATAAACTGTGAGTGTAAATTGACATAGCCACTTTGAAAAACCCTTTGGTATTATCTACCAATACAGAACATTCTAATGCTAATGACTCAGCAGTTCTACTTCCAAGTCTATAACCAACAAAATCACATACAAATGTACACCCATGCACTTCACAAAAAATGTTGATTCCAGCACTGTTTGTAATTGCCCCAAACTAGGAACCAATGTCCATTAACAGCAAAATGGATATATAATTATGGTATATTTATTCAACGCAATTCTGTGCTTTAATGAGAATGAATTAACTATAGCCATACACATCAACAAAAGCAAAATTCACAAACATAGATAGCATTGTGAAAAAGCCAGTCTCAAGAGTACATGCTGTATATTTCCACTACATAAAATTTAAAAGTGGGCAAAAAAAAAAAAAAAAAAAAAAGTGCGCTGTATTAGTGTGGCTAACCTTCCATGAATGTGGTGACGAGGATAGACTTCAAATTAGCTTCTAGAGGGCAGGTACTGTTTTTATTTCTTTATTTGAATGCTGTGTAGATAGTGTGTTAATTTTGTGAAATTTTTTTAGTTGTACACTTATGACTTGTGCACTTTTCCATGTATATGATACACTTCAACCAAAGTTTATTTAAAATACACACACACACACGACTATGTTCACTATTCATTATTCAGTTCTACTATACAATCACGTCTGCAACTGCTTCCCCCCATTCAATTTTTTAATTTCTCCCTAGATTTCAGATGAAAAATTCTGAAAGCCACCACCAAGACCACTGACACTTTGTACAGGATGACTATTTTATTTACCAGGAACAGATTATTACCTTTGCTAGACAGAAGATAATATCTTTTAGTTGATCCCCTTATTCATTAGGAGCATGTGCTGGTATAACTCACTGCTGACCTATTAAATGATGTGGTCAGCGTTCTGAGCCAACATAGCTCTCATTCCATCTTAAAAGTACAAGGAAGTTGAAAATATCTCATCACTTCCTCAAGGTCGCATATTGGTTGAGCTTGGATCCGATCTTTTAAAGAGGTCAGTCCAAAGATATTTTTTTCTAGACAGCCTGTTACTAGAACCATGTAGAAATGGAGTCCAAAGATAATGTTAATAAACACAGTAGATAGAAAAAATACTTCTGTTTTTGACTTTCACTTTTCCATTTCAAACGCTTGCCATTTTTGGTGATAAATTGCAATACTGATTAATTTTAGGGATAATTCATTTCACTGTCTGTTAAAAAAAAAGTTAATTTAAAATTGTTCAAGATAGCAGAACAAGTGCACAATGAGTATATACTGTTGCCTAATAAAAGTTATCCCCGAATTTAGCAGCTTAATAAAGCCATATTTATCACACAGTTATGTAAGTCAGGAACCTAAACCCTTTACTGGGTCCTCTGACTCAGGGTATCTCACAGAAATGCAATCAGGGTTTGCACCAGAGCTGCAGTTCTTTTCAGGCTGGATTGGGGGGGGATTTGCTTCAACCAATGACTTCCATACTTCAAAAATAGACAGCTTGGGATGCCTGGGTGGCTCAGTTGGTTAAGCAGCTGCCTTCGGCTCAGGTCATGATCCCAGGGTCCTGGGATCAAGTCCCACATCGGGCTCCTTGCTCGGCAGGAGCCTGCTTCTCCCTCTGCCTCTGTCTGCCTCTCTGTCTGCCTGTCCTCGCTCACTCTCTCTCCGTCTCTGACAAATAAATAAAAATCTTTAAAAAAAAAAAAAATAGCTTGCTTCATCAGAGTGAACATACAGAAAGAGCAAAAGAGAGAGAGTGTGAATAAGATAGAAGTCAGAGTTTTTTAGAACTCCAGTCTTGGAAGTGACATCTCCTCATTTTTTCTCTATTATATTTGCTAGAATCAAGAACTAGATTAAACCCACACTCAAGGTTTTGAATTGCACTATGGTGCAAACACCAGGAGGTGGGGGTAATTGGGAGCTAATATAGAATCTGCCTATTGCAACAGGACAAATTTAAAAAAAAAATAACCTAAATAATATACAAAAAAATGTATCATTGATACAATCACAAATTAACTAGAAAAACTATCTCCTGAAACAAGCCAAAATCATGAGACATAGAAAATATAATTTCTACTATCTGGTAAATATAATAAACTGCTTGCTAAGATTTATAAGTTGTTATTGATGGAAAATTATTTAAAGTTCCTTTCACGATTTGCAGTTTTCACTTTTATAGTTTCTTTATAGTAGAATACTTTCTATTTTTTATTTGTCTACATAAATTGATTTAACTAATGTAGCCTTTTATGATGTACAGGATTAATTTTATTCTATTCATAAGGCAAAATAGTGCTTTATAAACATAAAAATACTTTATGAAGATTAAGATATAGTCAGATTCTCTTTAACATTTGTAGAATTTAATCATGTATAAGAATTTCTAGAGAAAAGTGAAAAGGTTATATTAGAGATGAACAAGAGTCTAGTTAAGGGTTAATTTATAGAAATTCAATGTAGATATGCTTATATGAATAAATATAAAATACAAAAATTCTTAGGCCAAAGTTCAATTTGGAATTTTCCTAATTAAAAAAAAAAAAAGTTCAGAATGAGATTTTTCATGCATTTTACCAGCATGTGGTCATATTCCATACTAATTTTGTGAATACTGAATGATATTTAGCATACTGTATATGACCTAATAAGATGCTATGGTAGCAATTAGGAGAAACAAATTATAAAAAAAAAAGAATTCACTGAAGCTAGGAAGGAATATCTTTAAAATTTTAACTTATTAGTCATATTCTCAAAACATAGCCATTCCACTAAAATGAATTAGCATATATCAGTGCACAGAACTTAGAAAGTAACTCAAGACAGACATAAAATTTTGTTGTATCTTTTGCTTTTTTAAAACTTACTAACTTTAGAAGAAAACTGAAAAAACTCTTCTTTCAAAATGAAACTCTGAAATGCGTCTCTTTTTGTCCAACTTTTAGTATTTAAACAAAAGAAGAAAACAGAAGGTAAAGGTACTTAATAATCATCTTAGGTTTATAATGTAAGAAAAAAAATCCATAACATCTTATTAAATTCTGACTACTATTTTTATTTGTTTGATTTTTCTCCTTTCATAAATGCTTATCTATAATATATTTTTCCTCATACATGTTAATCACATAGAACAGGTTGTAAAAATTAATATGCTTTTTGATCCAGCACTTTTAATTCTTATAACTTAAGATTATCAAATTACCAATGATCAAATACACATATAAAATCATATTCAGTATATATCATTTATAATATCATAGTTGTAAAGCAAGTAGAATTTTTAACACTATCAAATTGCTTCCATATATTGTTAAATTCATACATTAATGGAATACTAAACAGTTGTAAAATTACCATAGAGTTCTTCTTTTATGCATATACATATGTAACAATTTAGATCTAATCAAGAGAGAATCATGCATATATTGAAGAGTAAATTTGGAGCTTAAAGGCAACAAACTGATAATTGGTGTAATATATTTTTTCATAATTATAATGCTAAGAAAAAATCAGATTACAGAAACACAGATTTAACATTAGTTTTTCAACAAAATTAATATACTAGGTAATATTCTGTGTGTTTTAAGTACAACAGTGTACAAAACAAATTTCTTGCTCTGTGGAGACTATATTCTAGCATATTCTTATTATGTTAAAAACTATACACATGCAGATAGCTATATCCAATATACAGTTCATTCAGAGTGCTATCAAAATCATTATCCTAAATGAGAAACATTCCCTGGGATGTTTATTTTTCTCACAATATTGTGTTTCAATGATATTTTGAATTTTCCTTTCTGTCACTGAACAATAATTTAGTCAGAAACCATAGACTTCCAATGCAGTTTCGGGTATTAAAAGTTTCATCCTCAATTATTAAAAAATTCATTCTGATCTAAATCAAAGTGTTTACCTTTCATTCACTTAAAAGTATCTCTCCCTTGGGTGCAAGTGAGGTTTAAAAATGATTATAAATAAGGTATATATGATCAATTTCTTTATTCTTTTCCTTCCTTACTGTTTCATTATTTCTCTTTTCACTCTGATATCTCTGATTCCTCCAGATTGAAGCAAGGAGGAGAGAAAAAGTGAACGGTGGATAAGAAAGCACTTATTTGAGAGCACTATTATAATCTGGCACAGGTACTTTTCATAAGACAGGTGTGATTGCTTATCAGAGTAATGAAATCTCAAAAAACACCTCTGGAAGGTAGTTTCAAAGAAGAACCCTAAAAATCAGGGTATATACCATGATTTTTGGATATTACTTCTGAAAAATCACTCTCAAATAATGTATCCACCTAGCATTGTCATGAGGAGATAAATTTAACTAATGTCTTATTTTATGTTGGTAACCCAATACCTACAAACACCTGGCTTTTATGCCTTGACCCATTTATCCAACACTGGCCATCATGGGTAAGACTGAAATGCATTCTCTGGTCAATATTAAAGACAGAGATTAGTCCAACGTACAGGCTGATTGCACATCATTGTTCAAAATAATGGTAGAGAGGATCCCAAAGTGAAACACAAATATTCTCAAATCCTCCATCAGAATATAATCCATTCCTCTGATACCAAATGTGATACCAAATGAAAGCTTAAGGTCCTATCCAACAAGGTTCTACCCAAAAACTGGTCCATTCTTTTACTGGGCTTTCCATCCAAAGTATTTTATTTTAACTTTTTTTCTTTCATTTTTTGCTTTTCGTTTTGTTTTGTTTTTAAGAATTCTAAGGTAGAGCTTAGACGATTTAGAAATCCATCCTAAATGTCCTTCCAATCCTCTAGTAAATCATTGTTGAGGTGACCCTTAGGTCAAGTTTTATTGTCACAGGTAATTTTTTTAAAGCTTTAATTAGTGTTGGAAATAGCACATCTGAAAACTTAGACAAAGCACACGGGAAGTACAATGAGAAAGTCCCAAAATGAGATCGCTGATACTGCTCTTTCTGAAATAGCAGTCTAGGTCTTGCTCTTGCTTGGCTGGTTTTCTGCTCATTTCTCTCTACACCTGCTCAAATGTTAAAAGGATTCAATTTTCCAAATTCCACACCCTTCAAACAACTACCAGTGACTATTACCATCACTCCCAAATTAGGTATCCAACCACTTTTAAAGTTCAAATAAATAAGAAAATTAAATATGTTTTGCCTTCTCTCAGAACTGCCTCTAGCTTGGTGATATACTCAGGACTACAGAAAGATAATTTTTATATCATTATGCAGAGCATTTAGCTCTGCATTGTTTCATTATCTCTCTTGTTTCTGATTAGGCTCTCATTAAAATGTCTTTCTATCCAAACAATGCAGAAATTTCCTTGAGGCTTGAAATAGAGTTTTGTCATCAAGTCATCAGTTTTTAAACATTCTTTGAAAACACCACATTATATGTATGAAACCTATGTGTAAATGTGAACTTACGTTTTTAGTAGGATTTTTCAGCTGCTCTTCCAGTTGTGTGTGCTGAAGAACATATTCAGTGTTTCTTCCTGTCCTCAGGTCTTCCTGGGCTTTCACCTTCTGCTGGTATCTCCTCAGTCATCCCCACACATGAATACTTTAGACATCTGTGAGGAATATCTAGCGGACTTATCACAAGCCTTTTATATCTCTGTAATTTCCACTACTCATTAATTTCTAGTTAGACTTGCAGATATTTCAGAACCAAGTTCATAATTTCAGGCTAACAGTCATATGGGTTATTCTATTCATTAGAACCTGAATTGATAATGTTTTGGCTAGGAAAGCTGCGGAATTTTACTCCATCTACACCCCTTCAGTGCTTAATTGAGTCTGCCATTGCTGATATAGCAATATCGGTGGATTGCCCCATTGGCTTCAAAATGGTACACCTGTAGTTCTCACCTGGGTTGAGATTTACCAGCTAAGATGACCACAAAGACTTGCTTTTGTTACACCAGATGTTTGTTATTTTTCAGGAATAAGTGTTTTTCAGTTTATTGTCTTCCTTTGAGCGGTGTGTATTACCTAAAATGGTTATTTTTGACAAAGTTATTAAGCTTTCTATCATTTTCTATAGTGTAAGGGAAATGCCAGAAAGTTTCTGGTTACTATTGCCCAAAGGTTTTTCACAATATGTGGTTTCCATAGATACTTTTTTCCTAGATGCAAGAGAATCATATAAATAAAATCTTGTGTGTTTTCTAATTCTTTATAAATGTAAGCATAAATATGTATAAATTAAATGAAAATGTCACAGCCTTCAAAACTGGAGGAAAACCAGTTCTCAAAACTGTAATTATACACAGCAACTCATGTTTTCACATTAATCATTATTCATCTTTCCTATAAAATAAATCATAAACCACTGTAGATTTTCTTTTAAAATGTGTATTTTTTCATAAGTAAGGTATATGTGATCAATTTCTTTATTCTTTTCCTACCTTATGGTTTCATTATTTCTTTTATCACTCTGGTAGAGTGTATGTCTCTATCCATAGAGTTTGATTTGGGTATGACACTTGCTTCGACCAGTAGAATGAGAACGGTTGTCATTTATGCCACATAAATTTTAATAATCATCAGTTGCTTCTGAAACTTCTCTTTTTTTTTTCAAGAAAACAGCTTGTCCCAGATTATAAAAGCTTTTTTAAGTGATATCCTTGAATAAGAGATATATAGAAAATAGCTGAAACACATAACATAATATGAGCTAGATATGAATCTTTATTTACAGTGAGTCCTGTAAATCACTGAGATTGGGGAATCATTGTCTTAACTCAGGGTAAGCTAGTAAAAGCTTAATACAGTTGGATCTTCCTAGAAGTATCATCCACTATTTCTACTTATATCTCATGGTGAGAATTTAGTTAGCTGATCACTTCTAATTTTACTAACAAGTCTATTTTAACAGGGCACATCCCTAAGCCCAGTAATGAGGAAGAAGGGAAAAAGAGGACTGGATAAGGCAACTACTGGTCTCCACCATACCGTTACAATGCCAAAGATCATTCACTGATGCATTCATTTCCTTTTCAACAAATGTGTTGCATATTCTCTATATTTTAATTTGGACTTTACCAAATGTAAAAAGATTGATAGTATTTGTTTTGCTCACTTTACCTGCAAACCTCTTCATGGCTCGATTCAGATCCGAATTTCTCTTTCCTCATTCCCTTTCATTGCTGCTCCATTCTTGATCTCTCCTTTTTCTTTTGTTTCTCCTAAGGCTAATTTTGTATTAGAATCTGATAAAATATATTTTCCAAAGCTATTTTAGAGAAATTTCTCGATTAATCACATCCTACATTCTATTCAGTTATTAGTTATCCAATAATCATATTCTTCATGTTTTCATTTCTTTAGTTTTATCTCTAATTTTAAAAAGTCAGAAAGTGGCTTGAACTATCTTTTTAGAGATGAACTTTACACAAAATATAATCAGTATTTTCCTTTTATAATGCTGGCATTTTGACCATTCAGCTTAAATGAAAAGAACAATATTATAAGAAATAATAAATGACTTGGAGTTGGGGAAAAGAAAAGTATGAAATGGTTCTAGTGGCATTTTGCCCTACTTCTTTCTTTCTCCCCGACCCATAAGCAAAAATAAATAAATAAATATCAAATCATCTACAAATTCAAGTGCTCATTATATTATAAGCCAAAGTGGCTTGGCAGGGCTGTGTTTGCCCTGTTGAATAGAGACCCCACATGTTGTGTTGGATTAGATACGTGGAAATCCTCAAATATATGAAGAATTGACATACTGGCATTTATCACCACTGAGTAGAGAACAGTATCAGAGACAAGCTTCTTTTTCTGAAGGAGAGTGTGTTGTCAAAATGTTAGGAACAGCCGGCTTGACAGATCGCCCTTGTTTGTCCTCAGCTTAGATTTTGTTGAACACTTCAGCATGAATTGGGTATGCTATTTACGTTAGACATGACATTTCTAGTACCTCTTTAAAGGTCAGAATGACAGATGCCGGAGTATAATGTTCTCCACTGGAAATATTTATACAGTGATCAACGCTTATATATATTTCAAACACTGCTCTTTTTTTTTAAGTGATTTGTGAGAATTTGTTTTTTTGTTGGTTTTTTTTTTTTTGGAGACCCGGGTTCCCACCCTGGATATAACACATAGTTACCCTCTTGTGAAATGAGGTAATATAAATGTTTACTCCATAGGGTTATTGTGAGAACTAAATACATAAAAATATTTTGCAATTCTCAAGTGCCATATGAACATGAGTTATTTTCATCATAGGCATTGTGTGTGCTTATTTTTATATGAAGAAAAACATATAAAAATTTCTAGATAGATACTAGAATTCCACATCCAGCAGATATTTGACTTTTTCATGTGTTCACTCTGCTGTCATCCCAAATGAACTATTATGTAGTAATTAAGTTAGCTTTCTTTCAGCACATCAAAACAGTATTATTACCCTAAGTACCAGTATACATGATGCATTTACTTACATTGGTAATGAAAGAGACAGAAGAGAGTTTATCATATTAGAGCAAACAACTTCATAATTACCCATTTAACGCAGCTTTTCTCCCAAGTCTAAGTGTTGACCAGGACTGATGGTAGGGGTTGGGTGTCACTTTTGCCTTTGATCAGCCTTTGCTTCCCAATCTTGTTTTTTCTGTTAGGTTCTAGGTTCTAGGCCCCTCCTGCTTCTGCCCAGCTTTCCCAGACTCTTTGCATAAAACATATTAGTCTCCTCCAGTTCTTAGGAAAAAAAAAAATCATAGGTACCACAATTTATAAAGCATGGCTATCATAGTTATCATTAACAGGGTCCACTTCCCTAAGAAGCAGTGGATCATTTTAAATACTTATGCTTCCAGTTAAACAGGTTATATTCAAAATCAAAAATACTTTTATGTGAGGGGAAAGAAGTTGTTAGTATTTAATCTGGTCTTTCCAATTATTCTAATAAATTCTAATACATATAGTCTGATATAACTTGACATGAATAATTTTTTACTAAATAGAAATATTGGGATTCTTTAAATAGAAATTATCTTTATCTTAAAAATGACTTTGCATGGTTCTCACACTATTATAAAGAATTTAAATGATCATTGATTAAAGAACATTGGATGTTTCCATTAATGTAACTGGAAGTTTCTCCTTAAGATTTTCTGTGACTCAAGTGCCTGGGTGGCTCAGTCAGATAAGCAGTCAACTCTTGATTTCTCCTCAAGTCATGATCTAAGGGTCTGGAGATCAAGCTCTGCATTGGGCTCCCTAATCAGCAGAGAGTTTGCCTAAGATTCTCTTTCTCCCTCTTTCTCTCCTTCTGTCCCTCCCCCAACTCTCTCTCTGTCTCTGTCTCTCTCTTTCAAACAAATAAATAAATATTTTAAAAAAATTTTCCTGTGACTCTCCATTTAGTGACAGAATTATGTCCATTTCCATAATCAATTTCAATAAACTTACATGCTCATTTAAAAATTAATTTTATACTTCATATAAGGTAACTCTAGTATTTCTTTCACTTTTCAGTGGTGTGTAGAAAGAATTCTTGCTTTTCTCTTAATCAACATAATATAAATTATCTTTTATTTCATACTTTAAATTTTACAAGTTACATAGAAGAAATTTATACACTTGAGTATCCTAGGAACAGTCAGAGGACAGTCATACTTATTTTTTTTAATTTTTATTTATTTTTTAAATTTCTTTTCAGTGTTCCAAAATTCATTGTTTATGCATCACACCCAGTGCTCCATGCAATGTGTGCCCTGCATAATACCCACCATCAGGCTCACCCAACCTTCTACCCCCCACCCCTCCAAAACCGTCAGATTGTTTTTCAGAGTCCACAGTCTCTCATGGCTCGTCTCCCCCTCCAAATTCCCCCAACTTCATCTCCTCTCCATCTCCCCATGTCCTCCGTGTTATTTCTTATGCTCTCCAAATAAGTGAAACCATATGATAATTGACTCTCTCTGCTTGACTTATTTCACTCAGCATAATCTCTTCCAGTCCCGTCCATGTTGACACAAAAGTTGGGTATTCATCCTTTCTGATAGAGGCATAATACTCCATAGTATATATGGACCATATCTTCCTTATCCATTCGTCTGTTGAAGGGCATCTTGGTTTCTTTCCACAGTTTGGCTATTGTGGGCATTGCTGCTATGAACATTGGGGTACAGATGGCCCTTCTTTTCACTACATCTGTATCGTCGGGGTAAATACCCAGTAGTGCAATTGCAGGGTCCTAGGGTAGCTCCATTTTTAATTTCTTAAGGAATCTCCACACTGTTTTCCAAAGTGGCTGCACCAACTTGAATTCCCACCAACAGTGTAAGAGGGTTCCCCCTTTCTCCACATCCTCTCCAACACATGTTGTTTACTGTCTTGTTGATTTTGGCCATTCTAACTGGTGTAAGGTTAATGTGGTTTTGATTTGAATCTGTCTGATGGCTAATGATGATGAACATTTTTTTATGTGTCTGTTAGCCATTTCTGTGTCTTCATGGGACACAGACATTGGTCTTTTTATGTTTTCAAAGGAGGACGGTCATATTTAAAAATATTTGACTTCTGGTGTGCCTGGGTGGCTAAGTCAGCTAAGGATCTGACTGGATCTTAGCTCAGGTCTTGATCTCAGGTTCATGATTTCACACCCCTCACTGGATGTGGAACCTACTGAATGAATGAATGAATGAATGAGTAAACAAATAAAAATGACTTCTGTCTCTGAGGTGTACTTTCCAGAAATGTGTTTTTTCCCACTTATTTTAATGGTAAAACTTGTTATTTGTTAAAACATTTTCATATATTTTGGTAATGTTTTCTTTTTCTTTTATTTTAAAGAGGTTTTGCAGGTTTATATTTATATTCCTAAAACTTTGTGCTTTTGAGCTTCAATTGAATATGTCAACTGGATAAATTATGATAAATATTTATATTCCATGAAGATTAGAAATACCTGAAAGGAGCATTCTTATTTAGTAGACAAATATGTTTTTAAAATGCATCCTCAGAACTCAAACAATATGTAAATCTGGCAAATATTTGTTCACAGAAAGTTAGGATGGTTTTAAAAATTTTTGGAAAATAATATCTGGTGTTTACGTCCACCATGACAGAAGATTATAGCACTCGTATAAATAGACCGTAGAGAATCTCTAGGTACAGATACCATAAAAATGCATCAAAAACTTTGTATTACTATCCTCAATAATCCAGTGTTTCCTGTAGGAGCATCATATATTTTCATTCTTGCCTGGTATCCTTGTAAGTACAGTATAGTCTCTTGCCCATTTTCTGGCTTAGCCAAGTGACTGGCTTTGACCAAGAGAATGGGAAACTATCTGAGGTATTTCAAGTGTGCGTAGAAGATCCAAATGTACTTGCGCAGTTCAGTTAGTCTTCTTTTTCCTCTCTTCTTCCGTGAGAACAGCTTTCTCCAGTACAGAGCTATTCTTGGGTCATGGAGTAGGATGACTGGAGGAGCAGAGCTGCATACAATAGAGCTGAGCAAAGCAGGACAGAACAGAACTGACCTACAGAATTGTGAGTGTGAAATTACTTTTTACTCTTGATGTGGGGGTTATTTTCTTGCCACAGCAAAAGCTAACTAATATAGTCTTTCTAAAGGTATGCTGTACAGGGAAAATAGTGCAAGCAAATGAATAACAACATTTGTAGCTATCTATTGACTTATCTCACTCCATGCCAGTCATTCATTCATGTATTCATTCTTTCCTTCATTCAACAAATATTTATCACAGTAGAAGCAAAGAGTTGCCAATTTGACAAACAAACACATTTATCCCCTTAAGAAGTCTACTCTTTAACAGAACAGTGCACATTAATGTTGAAAGTTATTTTCTCTACAGTATTTCAATACTGGGTACTGTATTGTGATATCAATAAGTAAATTAAAATTCTATAACCCTTTCTCACAATCTATGATTCAAGAAGATGTTGAAAATTACTTCCATATTTTATACTCTCTGATCACCATTAGTGAAGTAAATGGCAAAATACGGTAAATATAGGACGCTCTGTTAACTTTTTTTATCTTTGTGTACCCATTTTCCCCACAGTTACAAATATTCTCTTCCTCCAGAGACTGTATTCTGCAACATTACCCCCAAAATCCTGATCATTAAGGAGAGGAATTTAAGAAACTCTAGTATAGCATTCTAAGAGTGAGTCTGAATACACCTAGGAGTTGATTTTATACCCCATAGTTAGTATCTGGGCATCATCATTCTTTCCTAGGCAGAGAACTTACTTGTGCAGTAAGAAAGATTTTTCATATTTCTAAATTGTGTATTTATTAAATCAATCTTTCTGTCTCTCTCAATCTCCCTTTCCCCTCTCTATCTCATTTTCTTTCTCTTAAACAAGATTTTCTTTTAAATAAAATTCCATTTTTTTTCTAAGCCACAAAATTTAATTTCCTCTTCTAAATTGGACAACTTTCAGTGTTAATGTATTGAGAGACTGAGAACACATGGTGTGGTGGTGGGAAATCTGATCACTGAGACATGCGTGAACTGGCTGTCACCATGACCCCTTTTAAGACTGGTTCTCTTTGGTGCATTCACGCCTTCAGTATTCATGAAGGTGGAAAAGTGGAGGTTCATGTTTCAGAAAGACTTATGTTCTTGATAGCCTGAGAGACATAAGGCTAGTGGTGAGACTAGAAACAATCTGCTGATTCACCATGCATCACCCCCAACTTTGCAATGGAAAAAACCTGGTAAAAAGCAAGTTCACAACTTATCTTGAACTCAGGATTTTATGACTAGAAATAATACTTTTCAAAAACAAGGATGAAATAAACACTTAATCTTTTCAGGGGTGCCTAGGCAGCTCAGTCAGTTAAGCAACTGCATTTGGCTCAGGTCATGATCCCAAGTCCCTGGGATCAAGCCCCACACAGGGCTCCCTCTTCAGCAGTAAGTCTGCTTCTCCCTCTCCTGCTCCTGCTGCTTGGCTTGCTTTCTCTCCTATGTCAAATAAATAAAAATAAAATCTTAAAAAAATAAAATTAAAAAACCCTTAATTTTTTCAAACAAATACTGCAATAATAAATGTTACAGGAAGTTCTTTAAGAAGAAGACATATGGTATCAAACTGCATCTTGGATCTACACAAAGAAATAAAGAACATTGGAAATGGAATAAATGAACGTAAAACAAAATGCTTCCTCACCAACTTTCTGATTGATTAGAAAGATCATTAACAGACTCTGAAAGAGATTAATAATGTGTGTTTATCCCATATGTAAAAGTGACAGTCATACAAATGATGAAAAGGAGGCAGTTGGGAATATACTGTTTTAAGGACCTTATATTACATATAAAGTAAGAGGATTATTTGAAAAGAGACTGAGTAATTAAAGACGTATAATCTAAATTCTAAAATAGCCAATTACCCCTACCCCCCCAAAGTCAAGAAAACAAAATCAAATCATAAAGAAAGCACAATTAAAATCAGATAATGCAGATAATGTCCATGAATTATATATTTTTCTTTATTCCAGCCTGGTTATGTGACTGCTCGGAAGTGTTCTATAATGCCTTCAAACACATTTATTCCCCATTCATAGACAGTTTCCTCCCTTGCACATGTTTCTAGCACTCTGGTGATTGCTCCAGAAACACCATCTGCAGATTTCTGATACCTCCTTTTGTGTATCTCTCTTCCCTCCAGTATTCTATCTTGGAAACTTCAACTTGGAATCTGCTGCAATTCAACAATGAAACATGTCTATATTTTAAACACTTTATAGTTAATGCATGTCATTTCTAAAAGGAATATAATGCTTGTTAATAAGTATATATATGTGTGTGTATTTATACGTGTTTTACTATGTACTGTATTAATTATAACTACCTCATAATGCATTTTTACTGGTCACAAAAATTTAATGTAATATAATTCTAGGTCATATATGTGAGTCTTCCAGATCTTTATGGGAATATATGGGTTTTTTTGTAGTCCAGGATTACCATGACTTGCTACTCAGTATTCACCTCTTATAAACTTACACCAACAGTATAAGAAAAATAGTATAGAATAAATTTATTTCATTGATTCTCATTGAAAATTCTGAACTCTAGTATGTCTCAACATTAGGGTAGAACCAACCTCATTTAATAGTTAATATTAAGAATATTTAATATTCTTGCAAAGGCGTTAATCACTTTTGTTTTCTTACAAAGATAAAACTTTGGAAGTCTATTAAATGTAGAAAATGTACCACTGTTGACTAAGGTTGAATGCCAAATCATGAATGTTCTTGTGACAAACATATTAAGAGAGTCTTATATTTAATATTCTTAAAATCCATAGCTACCCATCGATTGTAGTCAGTCTAGTATAAATGAATCAGATTTTAACTTATAGCTATGAGAAACATTCACCAGGTTAGGAGCCACTGAACAAGATGATTTAAAAAGAAAGAGCCTTTTGTTAAGTGTTATTGACCCTGCATTTGAAGAAAGAGAATTACCAACATGTCATTTGACTCTGCACTTGAGAAGAAGCTCTAAATTTCCATTGTAGGACCAGTGAAACATAAGCCTGGATGTTAGAATTCTACATTACTCACTATGGTAATAGAGGCTCCATCAATTAAACATCCACAGTGTGCTAAGTGAAGCAGAGGGCAATAAAGACAGGTTCCTTGTCAGCGTGGAGAATGAAAGTCATTTCCTCTTGGGAATTCTATTGCTGAGGTAAGTTCTACTCATCAAAGAAAGAAACATGCCTCATCATGCATTAAAAAAAAAAAGAATATAGCTTCCTCTGTTCTACTTCAAGGATCTTTCCTTGCTATTTACCTGTTCTTGAAGGACAGGGAATATGCACTGAGAACTTTGGAAGTCACACTTCGACTTATGATTTAATGTGCTTTATGATTTAATGAAAACAAAAGCCCCAATGAACAAATAGCTACCTAGCATGCAAATTGGTTCTAACACTGGTTCATTCAGTTCTAACACTGAGTTCCAACAATAGCAAAATTTCACTGCCCACTGTGCTCTACCATGTCTGGCAAAATTCTATTCAATGGTTAAGTCCCAACTCACAAATCATTTCCCACGTGAAGACCTCTCAATTCCCTTAAGAGCTAAGTTGCTTTTGTCTGTAGTCCTAAAAAAAAAAAAAAAAAAAAGTTTTCTTACTCCACTAAGAGCTCTTTATTGTTTGGATTTTTTAAATTGCTTTGAATTTTTATTTATCTGTTTACTCTTTTGCTCGCAACTGAACTGTGAATTCCTTGAACAAAGTGACATTTCTTGTTTTCTAGTAACCATCAAAAGTAGAATATATAAAGAAAATTAAAGAAAGAGTAAAATGGTGTCTAGGAAATATAACATTTTAAAACAGAAAGTACAAATAGAGATTCTGTTTCATACTATCAGTGTTTAAACTTTGGATCTAGTCAATATCTTTTACTCCTTGGTGCTATCACTTAAAGAAGGTTTGAAACTCCCTTTGTCATTTTATCACTTCAAGAAGGTTTGGAACTTAAAGTGAGGGTATAACTTTATTCTATTTAATAATGGTTGTCACCATAGTGCCTGGAAAGCCATTTATTGTCAGTTGCCAAATCACTGATTCTACATACCTTTCTCATTTTTTAGTTTTAAACACAGTGTAGACCTGGAGAGGTCATCATCAGAGAGAGAACTCATTCTCTTTCAAGCTCTGATAGGAAATGCCTATGTCCAAATTTGGAAAAAAAATCACTATTCTATCTTTTTTATTTCATTTTCTCTAAAATGAAGGGTTAGAATGTTTTACCTTTGTTAAATCTCAGCTACTAGAAATCATTTTTCTAAGTTTCTTTTTTTTTTTCAAAATTTTCATTTTTTTCTGCTTAAACCAAGAAAACACTCAGCGTAGAAGTCACCAAGAAGCATGGTTGACAAAGATAGCATTGTACACTAATCTGAAGTCTTTATTCACATGGAAAGCGGATCTCAAGAAATCACTTTCTCCTTCAGTTACAACCTTTCTTCAATGCTAAGGTGGAACAACATTTTATGGACTTTAATTAGAGTGAAAGAACTTAAACTTTGTGGGAGACACCTATACAAAAATACTTACCTATGCGTGAATATTTGTGTGTGTTTCTTTTCTTGGCATTTAAAGTGTTTAAAAATACCTGAGAGGGTTTTTTTTTTTTTTTTCTCTTCCATAGTGCTTCACATGTCAACTGCAAATATTCTTCCTCTCTCAGTAACATTTTATTACAGGTACAGTGATATAACTTTAGCAGTGGTTGTTTAATATATTCAAGTCCAAGGTGAATTTATTATAAAAGTTAAAAAATGGATAGGCCTCTTGCTTATCTGGGATGTTAACATCAGAAATAATGCAGTCTTATTAGCCTTGTTCAGAAACAAATCAATAAAAATTTCAAAAACCTTGTGGATGAAGTAAAACCCTGGGTTTGCTTTTCTTATAATGATTTTGCTTTATCATGAAGTGCTTGCAACTGACATTCTTTCAAGGACTTCAAATTGTGAAACGGCTAGAATTCATACTAGACCCTACCTGAGTACTAAAGCTGTGTAATGACACAGTTTTGATCTCATAAACGGGATTTGAAGTGTGGTAAATGTAAAAAAAGGTAGGGGGAGTAGAAAGGAAAAAAGAAAAAAGAAATAGCATAGTACACTATGATTTTAGTTAGTGAAACAGAGAAATGAAAGATGATGATTTCAACTCTTGCTTTATGTGCAGATAGAGTAGTTGCCTTCATATAATAATATATTTAAGAGAATCATACAACTGACTCTTAGCCATAGAAGACAAACTGAGGGTGGTTGGGGAAGTGGTTGGGTGGGTGGAGTGACTGGGTGCTGGGCATTAAAGAGGGCACTTGTGATGAGCACTGGGTGTTGTATGCAAGTGATGAATCACAAAATTCTACTCCTAAAACTAATCATATGTTATATGTTAACTAACTAGAATTTAGTTAAAAGCTTGAAACAATAACAAAAAAAGGAGATAATGTAAGGATATCTTACTCACACCATAATCTGAAAATTGCCGACAGGGTAAAATGGGTAAAAAAATGGTAAAATTGCCGACAAGGTAAAATTTCCTTTTGATATATAATTAAAATTCCACTAAATAGAAAACTTACACATTACTTTATTTCCTCTTATAAATGAAAATATATAGGAGTATTGAGAACATAGTAAGGTTCAATCATTTAGGCATTAAAATGAATTTGTTGAATGAATTTTATGCCTGGATGAAATCAGTTGTCATAAAAAAATGGGAATTTGATATTGTAAAGAGTTGGTCTCAGAATGACATTGAAAAAATTAGCACTTTCCACCATGTTTACCACTCCTTTGTGATGTGAGAAAGGAACGATAATAGTATAGATTTTACTGTAGAATATTCCAAAATCAAGCATTTTATAAATAAACTAGGGATCAAATACTTGGCTTTAAGTGCCTGTCTTAATTACTAAACTGCAATAGAATAACCAGCTAGTTTTTCTCATTGATTATCTTATAAGGACATGATTTATGTCATACGTTTAATGTCAGGAAGGCTTCTGTCACCACAAACCAGTTTCTTTTCCATATTTCCTATCATTTAGTTGCGCTTTAAGACTATAAACTGATTTTTAACACCCCCTTAAATGTAGCATTAATAGCAAGCTATAAATGTTGTAAACATAACTCATAACACATTGAAAAGTCGGTGTATATGGCTTTGATATTTCTTTTGTTCAGGGGCTCTATGTGCTACTTCTGTCTTCAGTTCAGGCACGTGACTGTGATTGGACTAAATCCCAAATAGGAAAATAATGCTTTCACATAACTATGAAAGAGAATATGGAGGAAGTCATGAATATGTCTTTTTAACTTATATAAAAATATATTTACATATGCTATGAAAAAAAGTTGTTTATGCATATAAGGATCAGCATATTACAACTTTTTGGAAAACTAAATGTATATGCTTCTATCAAAGAAACATAAATACCAAATCTATTTATGCTCACACCCTGTTTAAAATGCTTTTCCTTTTATTATATTTTGCATTGCTTCCTAAATAACTATCACCATTATCATCATTATAATCATCATTAGTCAGTATTTGAAAATCAGTTCATTGGTTGTTTTAAATAAGAATAAAATAACTATGTTGAAACATAGGGACATGTTATTTTACCTCAATTAATTTGTAATTTAATGAAAAAATAAATCAGATGAAACATTAATGATAGATAAGAATTGTGGCAAAATAAAGAGGAAACTGATATTTATACATGATAAAATGAAATTATGCATATTAACTTCAATGTATCCCTTTTCTAGTGCTTCCTACATAGAAACTTGGATTGTTTCTGACATGAAACTCAGGCAGTCTGGGTTTAGTCATTATCACCTTTAATATTAGTGGGTCCTAAGTTTGTCTTATCACTGAAATTTTTTTTACTGGGGTATCTGGAGACATAGATATCCATGTCTCCAGGAACAACCCAAATTCTGATACAATTTTAGCTTATACAAATATATTTTGAACAGATTACCCTCTTATCAGTCAACCTGGCTTCAACTATTACTTTGCTCCTGATAAAAGCATATATATATGGGCGGGGGGGGGGGTGGATGGATGTTTGTGTGTGTGTATATGTGTGTGTGTGTGAGAGAGAGAGAGACAGATCACAGAGAGCTATCACAGAATTTTGTATTTGCATTCATGTAAATACAAACTCCTGGTCATCACTGATTCATCCTGAACCCAAACATGTGGGTTTTTTTGTCTTGTTTTGTTGTTAAGATTTATTTATTTTTAGAGAGAGAGAGAGAGAGAACAGGAGGAGGGACAGAGGGAAAGACAGAGTAGCAGATTCCCCAGTGAGTGTAGAGCCTGACTTGGGCTTGATCTCACAACTCTGAGATCATGACCTGAGCCAATATCAAGAGTCAGATGCTTAACTGACTGAACCATTCAGGTACCCCAGAACCTATGTTTTAAATTCCACTCATGCAAATGTCTTCCTGATTGGTATCTTGTCCATAGACAAATGTATCAACTCATAATTTCATTTATATAATTTTGAATGTTTTTAAAAATATTTTATCTTTCATGGTTACCTGTTTAGAGTATAAATTCAAATTGCTAGGGGCACCTAGGTGGTTCAGTGTGTTAAAGCCTCTGCCTTCAGCTCAGGTCATGATCCCAGGGTCCTGGGATGGAGCCCTGCATTGGGTTCTCTGCTCAGCAGGGAGCCTACTTCCCCCTCTCTCTCTGCCTGCTTCTCTGCCTACTTGTGATCTCTGTCAAATAAATAAATAAAATCTTTTTAAATAAATAAATAAATAAATAAATAAATAAATAAATAAATGAATGAATAAATGAATTCAAGTTGCTACCTTGATCAGAAGCCTAACAGTTCTTATTTAGTTACATTCATGATTGAGCCGGGCCACCAAGATACTGTCTTGATAGTGATTAAAACTGTTCCATAAATACTCATAGAAAAGAATAATTTTTAACACAGCTATAGAGAGATTACATTTTATCTAGTTTATCATTTTGAGTGTTTTTTATTTTATCATAACTTCTTCATTCTATTATTTGGTCTGAGAAAGCCAGAATCCTGAACTGTAGCTGTGTGACCTCGGCAATGTCATATAATGCCTTTGATCCTTTGCTACCAAGGACAAGCACCATTTAAACACTTTATCTACAATGCTATTATGAAAAATACATGATAGAATTAGGTAAAAATACCTGCTGCTTGTCTATAGTAAGTACAAGGTAACTAAAGTTGTCATTGTAACTGAAGTTGTCATTGTAACTACTAGCAAGCTTCAAGATCATAACCGAACAAAGTGATTTTTTTTCATAGCACAGGCATAATCTTGTTTCTTTTCAGTCAGTTGGTATGGTTCACAGGGGTTACAAACTCATATTCTTAAAGCAAGTAGACACTAACATAAAATGGGTGAAATGGAAGAATGTCAGATTATAGACAACAGTGGAGTTCCACTAAGCAAGAGTGCTTGTTCCAGAGAGCTATTTACTTTTCATATTTATTGGAACATGGCTGTAGGAAAGCCTGTCTTCAGACAGTTAGTTTGAGATCTGGTTTACAGAGGTAGTTTCAAAGTGTGTCCATTTAATAAATGTTTTGCTTTAAAACTATGGTGGTCTATAAACCAACAAAATTGAACTTGTAGAAATTTCAGTTTCCTCACAACACTGATACTTACATTTTCAATACCATTTTTGTACCTTTCTTTTATTTTAGATACTTGCTTTTCTACTCTAAACATCCACAAAGTGTTCACTATTTATTCTGTGTATTTAATAATTATTGACCTACTCTATCAATGTATTTTGAGGGTGTATTTAGAAGAGTGAAGGGTCAACATTAAAAAACAACATGAGAGAACACAAATTAAAGGACTTGAAAATTTGGCATGGACATGTGCGAAAGAGTTCCTTCTGTGAGCTTGAAAGCCAGAGAATTTAGTGAATGAACCAATGGATTCAATTGTCTGTAAAGGATTTGACATATTTGAAGTTAGAATATAATGACATGTACAAGGAATTTTCAACAGTCATTATCCTTTCATTCCTTGACAGAATAATGAGCCAACAGCTTTAGAAGCATTACATCTCTATTGTAAATTATTACTTAGCTATTGTATATCCTGAAATAATCATGTTGAGTTTATTTTATTTATTCTCATTTGAATAAATGTATTTTCATTCCAGTATTATTCTAATTAGTAAAACCCTAGCTTTGTGGTCCTAGGTAAATTGCAAATGCTTCAGAAAAATATTAATTTTTTCAATGGTTGATTTTAGGTGTTTTATAATTATTATAACTTCAAAAACCTTTTCATAAGTATTAACTATTTAGGCATATGCTTATGATTTTTGTTAGAGGAATTATAACTGTACACATAAAATTTTTTAAATGGACTGTTTAATTTAATTAAAATCACTATCACCAATTGTAGCAAATGATCAAAGCAGATAAAAATCAACCAGATGTGGCTTGTGACCAAGTGAGATAATCACAAGTCTATATTTCAATATTTCAAAATAATCATTTATGTAAATACTTAAGTAATTGTTCTTAATCAACTGTGGTATATTAACATACTTCCATGTCTTTTGATGGTTTCCTTTAACCTTAAATGTAATTGAAAGTTTGGTTTAAAGATCAGAATATGCTGAATCATTATCAAATAATATCCTAATAAATCTTAATACTCATATCTGTCAAATTAATGATTTTATAAACCCTAAATATCCTTTGTCATGCTGTATTATAGTATAATTGCTGTGGTACCTTTTTTAAGAAACTTCAATAATCAGGTTTGATTCCTAAATATATTTAAGAAATCATTATATAAGCTGAAATAACTACTTAATATCCCAAGAAGTAAGTAGAAAATGGATAAATAAGAAAATTCAAGTAACTACCTTACTTAAAATGTTTATTCTATTTAAGAACACTTAAAATGTTCTTTTGTAATCATATTTTCACTTATTCATTATTTATGTAAATAACAAGAAAATCAAAACAAAACAAGTACACATCTGCAAAGACATGCTTTCCTAGCAAACTGCAATATAGGATGACACATTTTGAAATCTTTTTTTTAAAGATTTATTTATTTATTTGTTTGTTTGTTTATTTATTTATTTATTTTAGAGAGAGAGAGACAGAGAGAAAGAGAGCATGTATGTTGGGGGAAAGGGGCTGACAGAGAGGGTGTCTCAAGCAGACACCCCAAGGGCAGAGCCAGGGCTCCATCTCAAGACCCTGAGATCATGGACTGTGCCAACATCAAGAATCAGATGATCAACTGACTGGACTACCCAGGAACACCTTGAAACTTTATTTTTTGCAGGTATGGGGAGGGAATTAAGACTGCTCCTGTAGGTAAGTGTAGAACTCTTTGTACCACCCTGTGAGCATACTCCAAGGGAGGAAGGCACAGAAATAATGTGTAATAGAGGTTTGATGAGGATCCTTAGGCTTCACGGGGGAAGGAGCTGGGATGAGTGAGTTTCAGTAATGACATAGTCAATTTTTTTCTTTTTTTTAAAATTTATTTTTTATTTTCAGCATAACAGTATTCATTATTTTTGCACCACATCCAGTGCTCCATGCAATCCGTGCCCTCTATAATACCCACCACCTGGTACCCCGACCTCCCACCCCCAACCCCTTCAAAACCCTCAGATTGTTTTTCAGAGTCCATAGTCTCTCATGATTCACCTCCCCTTCCAATTTCCCTCAACTCCCTTCTCCTCTCTAACTCCCCATGTCCTCCATGCTATTTGTTATGCTCCACAAATAAGTGAAACCATATGATAATTGACTCTCTCTGCTTGACTTATTTTACTCAGCATAATCTCTTCCAGTCCTGTCCATGCTGCTACAAAAGTTGGGTATTCGTCCTTTCGATGGAGGCATAATACTCCATAGTGTATATACACCACATCTTCCTTATCCATTCATCCGTTGAAGGGCATCTTGGTTCTTTCCACAGTTTGGCGACCATGGCCATTGCTGCTATAAATATTGGGGTACAGATGGCCCTTCTTTTCACTACATCTGTATCTTTGCGGTAAATACGCAGAAGTGCAATGGCAGGGTCATAGGGAAGTTCTATTTTGAATTTCTTGAGGAATCTCCACACTGTTCTCCAAAGAGGCTGCACCAACTTGCATTCCCACCAACAGTGTAAGAGGGTTCCCCTTTCTCCACATCCTCTCCGACACATGTTGTTTCCTGTCTTGCTAATTTTGGCCATTCTAACTGGTATAAGGTGACATCTCAATGTAGTTTTAATTTGAATCTACAAATTGAATCTGAGGGCATAGTCAAATTTTTAAAGATGCTTGTTTGAATATATTATCTTTCTTCTCTTTTCCTATGGTGTTCCTTTTTCTTCATTTTTTTCATCTCCAGTTCTTTATTCTTAGAATTTCCCCTGTGCCTTCCTCACCTGGGAACATTTTAGTGAACTATGCTCACATTAAATTCAAACCCCTTTGTTTATCCATTTGGGATTGATTCACATTAGCTAGACAATTCTAGGTTGATGAACCTATTCCTCATGGTTGCCAAATATGTGTGTGACCTACTTGGAGCATAACTTCTCTGCTTCTGGACATGCTTCTAGGTCATGCATTCCCTACCTACATATGCAATATGGCTCGTTGGCTGGGATTATGATTAGCATATTTATCACTTCTTGGAATAAATAGAAATAAATTTAGTTATAACAGTCATATGTAAAGTACACTTCTTATATGATCTCTCCAGTCAAAATAGAAAAATATTTGCTATGATAGGAGTGGAAAAAATAATTTTCCTTTTACTCTTCTGAATTCTCAGGTAGGGTCTCTGTTACAAAAGACAGATTAACAAGAGAAAACAAACAGAAATTTACAAGTATGTATAATTTATGTATACATGGGAGATAACCAAGGAAAAATGAGTAATTCTCAGAGGTGGCTTAGAATCTCAGCTTATTAAGTGCTAGAGTAGCTCTGTCGGTTAAGCATCCAGCTCTGATTTCAGCTCAGGTCATGATCTCCAGGTCCTGAGATCAAGTCCTGGCAGGGGGTTCTGAGCTTCATGGGGAGTCTGCCTGAGATTCTCTTCTTCTCCCTTTGCCCCTCCCCCTGCTCCCACTCACACCTGCTCTCTCACTTTCTGTCTCCTGTTAAAATAAATAAATAAATAAATCTTAAAAAGCAGTCTACGCCTAAATACCATCTTCAGCTAAAGACAACAGGAATAAGGGAAGGGTATGGGGAGGCCACATAAGCGGAGGCAACCAGGAAAAACAGCAGAAACTAGACTGAGCTCTTTTAAGTGTGAAAGTCCGTGCATTTGCCATAAGATTCTCTTATGATTTGGGTAATCCTTCTCTTCCTGGTACAGAAATGAAGATGGTTTTACAAATAGAAATTTCCTTTGGGTGTAATATAAATTTCCCTTACAAACAGATAACTTCTACTCTGTTTTCAGAATTTCTCCTTTTTCTATGGTTTCTCAAAAAAAATCCTTCTGCCAAAGAGGCATAATTTGGAGTGGCATATTCTGGCTTTGAAACGTCCAGCCAAATTCAAATAAACTATGAGGATAGTTATTAATTTGGAGTTAAATAAAAACAATTAGATAATAATAACCACTTTTGTTTATGGCAATATAGCCAACTGTATTTCCTACAATACCTTAAAAAAAGCCCTATTAAATACAACTAAAAATGCTAAACTAAGTAGAACTGACAACGTTTCAAAAGCATAGTTATAGGACACCTGGGTGGCTCAGTAGGTTAAGCGTCCTACTCTTGATTTAGGCTCAGGTCATGATCTCAGGGTCATGATCTCAGGGTCTGGAGATCTGAGTAGAAGAGCCCTCTGTTGGGGCCCCAGAGAATGTAAAGCCTCCTTAATATTTTCTCTCTCCCTCTGCCACTGCCTCCTCCAAGCCCCCCGCCAAAAAAACCATAGTTAGGTTTTCAAGGAAATAAGGAAAAACTCTATGGCAATATAGGATTCTACAGTGATAAAGACAGCTGTCCATGGAAAACGCCTGTCCAGTGAGCATTTGTCAATTTCTTTAATCAAGAGACTGAGGATAAGGGGCGCCTGGGTGGATCAGTGGGTTAAGCCTCTGCCTTCGGCTCAGGTCATGATCCCAGAGTCCTGGGATCGAGCTCCACATCAGGCTCTCTGCTCAGGAGAGCCTGCTTCCTCCTCTTTCTCTGCCTCTCTGCCTACTTGTGATCTCTCTCTGTCAAATACATAAATAAAATCTTTTTTTTTAATGTATTTTATTTTTTTTTTAATTTATGTATTTGACAGACAGAGATCACAAGTAGGCAGAGAGGCAGTCAGAGAGAGGAGGAAGCAGGCTCCCTGCTGAGCAGAGAGCCCAATGTGAGGCTCTATCTCAGGACCTTGGGATCATGACCTGAGCTGAAGGCAGAGGCTTTAACCCACTGAGCCACCCAGGTGCCCCTACATAAATAAAATCTTAAAAAAAAAAAAGTCAAAGAGACTGAGGATACAACAATTACACAGAGGATGGAATACATGTTTCAAGGTCCTTGAAAGCTTTTTACAGAGCTGAAACAGAAATACCTGCACAAATCTCCTTTGAAAGTTTATAAACTTGGCAAAATTTATAGAAACAATATGTCCACTATCAAAAGTAGTTGACAAAAAAACTTTTCTTTCTCATCTTGAAAGGATAAAAAGAAAGAGTATCCCCTGAGACTTTTTAACTGCAGACTTCCTCTTAGAATGGCTGGGGATTTTATTTACACCAACTACCTGACTCAAGTAACTTCAAGCTAAGAATTTAATTAGATTGGTCCTTATTGTTAGTTCACCAAGGTGCCTAGTAAAAGCAAAAGCAAAAGCAAATATTCTCTGGAGGATCACAATACTGACAAATTTCCGAAGAGAACGTCCAGGCAAATAAGACCATGAATAAAAAAAACAAAACAGAAAAAAGAAAAAAAAAAAAAACAACAAGACTGAGAGAAAGAAAGATATGCATCCTATATGTCACTTAGTAGAACATTGGCCTATAAAAAAATAATAAAAACCATATTATTTTGTATAGATTAGTAAATAGATACATAAGATATTTTAACAAATAAAAGATAGTATAAGATAATGGAAAAGAAAGAAGATACTATTCAAAAATGCAAAACAGGAAAAATAACTAGAGCTTCTAAGAAAAATAGAGTAGTAGTTATTAAAACTCTGTGAATAGATTAAATGGTATAGAAGATGTAGCTAAAAAAAGAAATTATAAAATGAAAGAACTCAAGAAATTCAGGAGAAGGAAGGAGAGACTAGTGGATGAAGAGTATGATGGAAGCATTGAGAAGAAAAGGAGACATCTTGTCTAATTAGAATTTTATTTAAATTCATCCTAATTACATACAGTAATATTTATAATACATGTATGTATATGCATCCACATAAAATTTACTAAATAGAATATATACATATACTCTGAATTTACTGAATAGAATATATACATACATATCAATAGATAGATAGATATGAATTCAATTCAAAATTGAAATGAATACATTTATACACATTGAGTGTATTTTGAGAAATTCATAGAGATGGGTAATCACAACCATGACTGTGATACAGAAGAGTTCCCTTACCATAAAAACATTCTGTCTTCCTTAATTCCTCCCCCCATCTCATTCTACCACTATTTTCCTTCCTGATACCTCTGACTTTTCCAGAATGTCATATAAGTGAAATCACAGAGTGTGATACAGTGTGTAGCCTTTTGATTTTGGCTTCTTTCAGAAAGTGTGATGCATTTGAGACTTATCTACATTGCTGCATGTAACAGTATGTAACAGTATTTCCTTTTTATTGCTAAGTGGCACACCATTGTATGAGTGCTTACCCATAAAGACATCTGTTTGTAGGTTTTGACAATTACGAATTATGCTGCTACGAACATTCATATGCAGGCTATTTTGCAGCAAAAGCTTTTATTTCTCTGAGTAAACACCTGGGAAAGGAGTTGCTGGATATATGGTAAGAGTATGTTTACGTCTATAAAAAAAATATGATTTTGCTTTCCTTCCAACAATATCTGAAAGTCACATTTGCTTAGATCCTCAATGCTTATTGTTGTTATTTTAAAAACATTTTGGTTGTGCAGAGGTTATTGCATTGAGTTTTTAACTTGCACTTTCCATGACTAAGAATGTTGAGCATCTTTTATTGTGCATATTTACCATCAGTATATCTTCAGTGGTGAATTATTATTCAAATATACAAATTAATTCAAATATTTTACATATTGTACTTCAAAAGATATGGAAAAAGTATTTTCTTCAGTTGTTAGTTTATCTCTGTATTCTATTAACAATATCTTTCCCAAAGCAAAAATTGTTGATTTTGATAAACCCAATTATCAAATATTTTTAAAAAATCATGCTTTTGATGTTTTAACAGAGCAGCTGGGTTAATCTGAGGTCATAAATATTTTCTCATAAGTTTTCTTTTAAAAAATATTATTTTACATTTACATTTAGATTTATCCTTCATTTTGGATTGATTTTTGTATGAAGTATAAGGTAAGAGGTACCAGACTATGCCATCCCAAAATACACCTCTTTGGCGTATAGATTATTTTGAGCTAAAGGCCACTGAGAACTACCAGACTCAAAAAAAAGCTCTGAAAACAGGGCACAAAATTCTCCTTTTTAATGAAATTTAAATTTATGAAGGAAATTTCTATTTGTAAAGATTCCTGCCAGGAAGAGGAGGACTCTTAACTCTTATCAGTGGAGAAAACACTGACCTAAAACTGCAAAACACACCTTACTGAATAAAACTTGTTTATCATTATTTTTGGGGCCACTTTCCCATAACTTGTCTTCTCTACCCAGAAGCCACAGATAGCTCGCTCTCTCTCTTTCTTCCCTTTTTTTTTTTTTTTTTAATTTAAAGCCTAAGATGATCTACAAATTCAAGTTCTAACTAGATTTTGAGTTCTGTATCTCTAGGTACTCCCACTTATAAGTGCTATGCACGTGTTATTAAACTTCTGTTTGCTTTTTCTGTTATTAATCTGTCTTTAGTCAGTCTCATGGACAGGGCTCCAGCTGGATAACCTAAAATGGGAAAAAAAAAATATTTTCCTCCTCTACAAAGGCAGAAATCATGTTCAATTTTTTATATACTGGTATTCAGTTTTTATGCCACAATCCGTTGCAAAGATTATCCTTTCTCCATTGAAGTACCTCTTGCACCTTTGTCAAAATCACTGGATTCTATGTGTCTATTTCTGCACTCTATTCTCTTTTACACATCCACATGTCTATCCTTTCTCAAAGATTACAACAGTTTTGTTAGGTAGAAGCTAGGTGAGAGGAGTGGAAGGAAGGTCTGAGGTAGAGTCCCAAGTCCTTGAAAGGGAATGATAGGGACATGAGCTGAGAAAACACAGATGGTAAATAAACTACACATTATAAGCCCATAAACTCAACCTCCTGACCTTGTGGCTTCCAAAACCTTGGGGCTGACAGATTAAGAGCCAAGAGTGCAGAACATGCTCCATCTCTGCTCCAAGATAACCCCTAGACTCATTATAATGCATTTACATTTTGGGAACAGCCCCACCCCATGGAGAAAGGCTACCTTGAATATTCTGGTATATACCTTGTAGGGTCAAAACTTCTCCTCCCAGGGGACCTGGGTCCCTCAGTCAGTTAAGCATCTGACTATAGATTTCAGGTCAGGTCATGAACTCAGGGTCCTGGGATGGAACCCCAAATTCTGGCTCCAGGCTCAGCAGGGTGTCAGCTTGAGGATTCTCTCCCTTTGCCTTTGCCCCTCCCCCTGCTCTCTCTCTCTCTCTCTCTCAAATAAATAAACAAGTCTTAAAGGAAAAGAAAAGAAAACAAAACAAAAACAAAAACAATGCCCTTTCTCAACCCATGGGAGAAGTTTCCTAAAGGAATGGAAACAGCCTCCAGTAGAAACTACCCCACTGTTTGTTACATCTCTTCCCAGCCTAGAGAGACCCAATTAAACCTGTTCCAAAACAATCTGGGGCGGGTTCAACCTGCTGGTTCTCTCACCTTCAGAGTGTACTTTCGCCTTAATAAACTGCTTTGTGCTTGCTACTTTCCTTCTGGCTGTCTTTATTCTGAGTGTGGATCCTCACCTAAATCTTCTGAGGAATCCAAGGACCAAGAAGACCTCCATTCACACAGCAGACTCTCTCTCACCCTTAACAGTTTGATTACTGTAGCTTAATATAGTTATACTTAAAATCCAATACTGAGACTTCTAGCTTTGTTCTTTTCAACATCATTTGAGCTATAACAGTAATTTCGTGTTCATAAACAATTCAGATCCAGATTATAGATATCTACACAAGGTCCTGCTGGGGCTTGATTGGGATCTCTTTAATCTATGCAACAATTGAGAGAATTAGCATGGTAATTATATTGAGATTTCAAATCCAGGAGCATGCTATATCTCTCCATTTATTTATGCATTTTATTTCTTTTATTGGTTTTATATAATTTTCAATGTACTAATCCTACACATACTATGTTAGGTTTTTGACCAAAATATCTAATTTTGGAGCAATTTAAAGAAAAGTTTTTATTTCAGCTTTCAATTGGTTTTTAATAATAAATAGAAGAAATATAACCAATTTTGTACACTGATCTTGTATTCTGGTAACTTGACTTTTTCTTTTTATGTCTAGGAACTGGGATACATTTCCTGGTATTTTCTATGTAAACAAGCACATTTTTTTGTGACTATAAACAGTTTTAAATTTTCCTTTTAAGTCTGTGTACATTTTATTTTATCATTTATTTTACTTATTTTACTTATGGCATTGGCTAGGACTTCCAGTGAAATCTCTAATAAGAAGAGTGAAACTAGATGTGCATGACTTGTTCAAATTACAAGGAGGAAACTGTTTAGTTTCTTTTTTTTAAGTATGAGGTTAGGTGTAAGTTTTTGTTGATGCTTTTTCCCAGGTTAAGAATGTTTTCTTCTATCCTTAAATTGTTGAGAGATTTTTATCATTAATATGTAAGAAATTATGTCAAATGTCTTTAAGCATATATTAATATGATCATCTGGTATTGCTTCTTTCTTCTGTAAATATGATTATGTTGATTGATTTTTTTAAAAATAACTTTATTTAAGTATAATTTAGTTACCAAAAGACCCTTCATCTATTTAAGTCTACAATCCATTGTCAGCAAATGTATATAAGTGTGCAGCCATCATGACAGTCTGGTTTCAGAATATTACCATCACCTCAAAGAGCTGCCTTAATGTTCATTCAAATTATTTCCTTCTTCCATTTTCAGGCTTAGACAACTTTCCCTAATTTTAAGTAATTTATATATTTAACATTTTTAGTGTTCTTCATATCTTCCTAATAACGGCATGGTATGGGGCGCCTGGGTGGCTCAGTGGGTTAAGCTTCTGCCTTCGGCTCAGGTCATGATCCCAGGGTCCTGAGATCTAGCCCTGCATCAGGCTCTCTGCTCAGCAGGGAGCCTGCTTCCTCCCTGCCTCTCTGCCTACTTGTGATCTCCTTATATCAAATAAATAAATAAAATCTTTAAAAAATAATAATAATGGCATGGTGTTATTTTATTTCAATCCAAAGAACTTTCTTTAGTATTTCTTGTAATATAAATATTTTTTCAAGTTTTTATTAAAATTACAGTTCACATACAGTGTAACATCAGTCTCAGGTGTAGAATCTAGTGATTCATCACTTGCATACAACACCCAGTGCTCATCACAAGTGCCCTCTTACTTCTGATTTTCCATGGACCCCATCTCTCTGCTTACCTCCTCTCCAGCAACCCTCTGTTTGCTCTCTATAGTTAAGAGTCTATTTTCTGGTTTGCCCCCCCCCCCTTTCTTTTCCCCCTTATACAGTGTGACTCTAAATTTCTATGTAGGAGTTTTGTATTTATCCTATTTGGAGTTGATTGAGCTTCTTGGATATGAACAGTGATGTTTTTCATCAAATTAGGGAGTTCTAAGCTTTTCTTTTTTTAAAGATTTTATTTATTTATTTGAGAGAGAGGCACACACCGTGAGGGAGGGAACACAAGCAGGGAAAGTGGGAGATGGAGAAGCAGAAATTACACTCCTGATTAATGGAGAAAGAATGGACAAGTCCAAATGCAAAAATTAGTTAACTAGCCAAAGGGAATTTAAATCAAATTCCACATTAAAATAATCCTAGGTAGATTAAAAATCTTAATGTAAAAGGAAAAACTTCAGAAATGTTAAAGGTATTCATATAAGATAACTTTATGATCTCAAAGGGGGAAAGGTTTTCTTAAGAAGATGAAAAGCATAAGCCTTCATGAAAAACTAGTAAATTTTATTTTTTATGTTAAAACCTTCTTTGTATCAAAATATGATAAAGTATGTCACTGACAAAGAAAATATTTTGAATGCATGCAAGCAATTAATATCCAAAATATATGAAGGTATTCAATATATCAATGAATATATATTAAAAGTTAATACATAGAAATTATATAAAACTACTTCCAATTATACTAATCAGCAAAAGCTTGAAATTATGAATTATCATTCTATTATTATGACCAAAAGCAAACATGAACAAACAACAAGCAAACAAAACAAATAAAAACAACAGTATCAAATGCTGGCATGAATACAGAATATCAGAATCCCTGGGACACATGGGTGGCTCCGTTGGTTAAGCATCTGCCTTCAGCTCAGGTCTTTTCCGGGGTCCTGGAATCGAGTTCTGCATCAGGCTCCTTGCTCAGCAGGGAGCCTGCTTCCCTCTCTGCCTCTGCGTGCCACTGCCTGCTTCTGTGCTCGCTCTCTCGCTCTCTCTCTCTGACAAATTAATAAATAAAATCTTGAAAAAAAGAATATCAGAATCCCTTATCCACTAATATTATAAATGCAAATTGTTACAACCACTCAAATAGCTGTTTGGTGATATTTAATAAAATTAAATATGCTTATACCCTCACAGTTCCACTACCAAGAGCTTAAAGTATTACAGTTTACACATGAGTATAGGAAGATATAACAGTATTATCAGAATGGGATTAAAACACGGAAGTAGAGTAAATGAAAATATTGAGTATGAGCAAATCTTTGATTTGCAAAAAGAGGTATATTCAAAAACATGTTTTTTAGATTGGAGAAATAGCTTCATGTTTATATGCTGAGTGAAATGATCTAGTTGGCAGGTATGAGATTCAAATGCTAATAATTAAGTAGATGTGGCGGGGAATGTCAATAAAAAATCTATGGAAATAAAGTGTTATGGAAATAAAGTGTTTTAGGAGATCATAGAATATCGTTATAGGCATAAAATCTGACTACTAATCTCCAGCTCTACAACCCTTTAGACTTTGCAAGGCAATGTCTCTATAATAAGTAATAATGACAACATTCTTATACAGTATTTGAGACTTTATTATTTGGCAAGACTTGTGCCCTGTTAAGACCTGTTATCTCAGGACACCTGGGTGGCTCAGTTGTTGAGCATCTGCCTTTGGCTCAGGTCATGATCCCAGGACCCTGGGATCAAGCCCCACATTGGCTCCTTGCTCTGTAGGGAAGCCTGCTTCTCCCTCTCCTACTCCCCTGTTTGTGTTCCCTCTCTCACTGTCTCTCTCTCTCTGTCAAATAAATAAACAAAACAAACAAACAAACAAAAAAGACCTGTTATCTCTATTTTGGACATGTGGAGAATCTATTTTTGAGCAACCAAGTGATTTGCCCCAGATCGTCCAGCTAGGAAAACAAGTGTAAAATTTAAAGCAGCATCTACTAACTACAAAATTCAACTTAAACCACTATCATACTACCCATATGTCTGTCTACATACCAGTTCTTCAATGTGCAACTACTACTCAAGTATTCTCCATATCTTCACATCTATATCTATCTATCTCTCTCTCTCTCTCTCTCTCTCTATATATATATATATATATATGTGTGTGTGTGTGTGTGTGTGTGTGTGTGTGCTTTGCAGTGTGGATTTCTCAATTGTATCGATTTTTTTTTTTTTTTGAGATACCAAGCTCAAGATTCAAATTTTCTATTACATGCAGTAAGTTTTTTGACAACAAAACAAAGAGAAAGAATCTGATGTGAGATAGTTTTAATTGCTTCTTTTATGTTTCTAAATCCATCTTTATGCAAACTATATTTAGCCTGATGTTTTATCTTTGCAGTTATATGAGCCCAAATTATTTTTTCCCATAAAATCATTTGAATTGGACTTCTGACACTTTAACTAAAAAGGACCAGAGTAATCCATTTCCTCACCTTTAGTTAGGTTCGATCTTTTCATTCCTTATATTCTCAGATAAGACATTTAGGAAGCTCTTTATTATTAACTTTTTTTGGTATGGCTTTTCTAGATTTTCCAACCGGAAGGTAAGGATTATGTCTTTTTAACTTCTGGAGCACTGTTTTCTTGATATTATGCTTTCTAAATAATTATGGTAGAAAAATTATTAATATAGTAAAATGAATGAAAAATTGTTAATATAGTAAAATGAATGAAAACAAATACAGAATTGTGGCAGCAATTTGGTGCTTCAATAATTGATTTCTTCAAAGACTGATACACTATGTTTTAATTTTTCCACTGGTATAATAGAAATTAAACGGCCCTAAGGTGTTAAAAGTATTAAAATGTTTAATTAGAGTCTACAATTTTTAGTGTATGCAGATTAATTGTATTGAGGGTTGTACATACGTGGCTTTTCTATTTCTGCATGAAAATTTCTATGAGGAAAAGGTTTTCATATTTTATATTAGTACTTAATCTGAGTGGCATATTAACTGCTAGAACCAGTAACCATACACAGAAATAATTTCCCAGTTTTTTAACCTACCAAAATATATTGCATTTTCATGTTATCCACAGTTTTAAACAACAGAAATACTTTTCCATTTACTCTTAAATTTATTTTTATTGTGGAAATATTTATGGTTATGCCAAAAATTGAATATGATTTTCTTCACAAATCAAATTTATTTCTTTTAAACTGGAAACAAAGTTTTATTACCAAAGTGTTGCCACTTAATTGAATATTTCTCTACTTTGTACATAATTATTGTTATTCTCCTCAGGAAAGCCATTTCTTAACTTCTCATTTAGTGAGGACAAATATTAAAACCCTGATTTTAACAGAATAGTTAAATGTAGTAAAACTGCCTCAGTGATTTAAGTTGAAAGCAGTACATTGGAACATGGCTCTTGTATCCTGTTATCAGGAATGTACAAATGTCTTTTTTATTAAAAAATGCAAGATAAATGATTTGCCAGCATGGACAGTGACAGCAGCAAACCATTATTTACTGTCAACTGAAACCAGTAACTTGTGATTATAGTGATTTTCTTAAATATCAGCCAGCCTTTTCTTCAGTCATTTCCTTCAACTGACTTCTCTGCAGTTATTGGTGAGGAGTACTGTCCTGAGCTTCTTCTCATAGTTCATTAATAATGGTAAAGCCCAGTTCTAGAATCAGAACGGCAACTGCCATTCCACCCATTCGACCTATTCCAGAGTCCTCCTCTTCTTTAAGAATTTCTTGACTACAATTTCTACTCTACTTAACAGAGTGGCTACTCCAGCAGCTTCTAATAAACCAGTTCTTTCAACCATAGCTGGACCCAGGATTCCTTTTTCCGTCATATTCACATATCTCCAAACATAGGGTCATAACTAATTTCTGAGGAACTTTACATAACTTTCTCAATTATCAGTGATCCTTCAATGCCTGCATTCTTAGCAATGACCACTGCAGGGATTTCAAGTGTTCTTTTAATCATTTCTATATTGATTTTTGATCTTCATTAGCTGGAGTTATTAAGTCCAAGCTGGAATGCACTGGCATAGAGCACAAACCCCTCCAAGAACTATGCCTTCTTCAACAGCAGCTCATATCACTGGGGACATCCCTAAATTTCTTTTCATTCATTTCAACACCATTTATCCCACCAAACTGGGCATACCTACTGCATCTCAGATTTTTGCCAGATGATCATTTATTTTTCCTTTTCATTTTTAATAGCTGTGATATCTAAGTGCTTGATGATTTATTGAATATAGTTTTCAATTTGAGCCTTCCCACATTTCCTTTTAAGAGCATGGCATCATCCTTGGTACAATGAATTCTCCAACTTTTCCTCAGTCATGAGGTTGAACATTTTCAAGATTTAGAGTCTATCTCTCTCCAAACATGGTACTACCAGTAGCAATAGCAATAGCCATGTCTTTAATCTGGTTCTATTCTCACCAAAACCAAGAGCTTTGACCACTATAACCTGAAGACCAGATTTTAGTGTATTCAAAATTAATGTACTTAGACCATCTCCATCAGTTATGACCAAGGGCTTATGGCAAGCATGGGCAATTTCAGAAACAGACACAATATGCTGGATGCTAGAAATTTTCTTTTCATTCAATAGAAAATAGGCATCTTGGAATTCACATTTCTGACCTGATTTGTTAAAGTATGGAGAAATAGAACCTCAATCAAACTTCATGCCTTCAAGAATTTCTAATTCCTCGTGTAGTATTTGTCCATCCTTTGCTCTATTAACACCCTTTGTTCTAGCCTTCTTCATTGCATCAGAAATGACCTTGCCAATTCTTTTGTCTCCACTTGCAGAAATCACTGAAACCTGAGCAGTTTCTGTACGGGTTGTCGCAAGTTTAGACTGCTTCTTAAGTTCAGCAATTACAACATCAAGAGATAACATCACACCTCTTCTGATTTCCACTGGATTAGCATTTTTGCTAATCCTCCCAAAGCCACCTTTGGCAATAGAGTGTGTCAGAACAATAGCAGTAGGGGTACCATCCTCAGCTTCTTCATTTATGTTATTGGCAACATCTTGAACAAGTTTAGCAACAATGTTTTTATATTTATCCTTTAAGTCAATGGATTTTGCAAAGTCACACCATCTTTTGTTACTTTAGGACTTCCACAGCTCTGTGCAATATTGGTTGCTTTTCCTTTGGCCCATAGTATGGCATAGCATGGAATAAAAGGTATATACACTCTGAAGCATCAGAAGTTGGAAATCTGCACCAAATTTTATATCCTTAGTATATGCCCCAGTGAGATGAAGAACTAGTGCCTTGGACACTGACCTTATCTGGCAAAGGTCAAAGGTCTATGGGTAATAGTTTGTTATACATATAATAAAATGTCCATGGAGTGCAGGCAGCCACTCAACCCCTTTGTGGAGAGAAAAGGGAAACTTTATTTTTTACCTTGTTATCCATTTGATCCTGAGATATCCTCATTTAAATTTAAACATATGTAAAGAGAAGGCCTAGATGAGTAAAATTCATCTCATATTTATATTATAAACATTATTTCATGCCCTTAGAGTAGATACATTTGAACAGTTTTCTAATGAGTAAAATAGAGTCAATATTTATAGTTGCAATTTAAGAGCTGATGAAGACTACAGATAAAATATATAAGTTATATGTTAGGCATTATCCCTGATCTATCAAGAAGTCAGTTTTTTTCCTACTGTCAGTTTTCTTAGAACTGAATTGAAACCATTAAAAAGTGGATCAAAGAGCCTTCTGTGCACTCAAAGCTTAAGATATAAACTCACTTAAATAATATTCATTAGGGGCGCTTGGGTGGCTCAGTGGGTTAAAGCCTCTGCCTTCGGCTCAGGTCATGATCCCAGGGTCCTGGGATCGAGCCCCGCATCGGGCTCTCTGCTCAGCGGGGAGCCTGCTTCCCTCTCTCTCTCTGCCTGCCTCTCTGCCTACTTGTGATCTCTGTCTGTCAAATAAATAAATAAAATCTTTAAAAAAAAATAATATTCATTAAATTCACTTAATCAAGAGATCCTTTGAGCTTACCTCAGTCTACTGCTTTTTAGTGTATGAGCAGTGTCCTTGTTCAACAACCTTATGAAGCCCTCTGTATTTTATTTCAAACAATATAGTTATTAAGAATTAATTTTGTTTTAACAAGCTTTTCCTAAGGCAGAAAGACATGTAATGTTTAAAAAAAAAAAAAAAAGTTTAAAATGGCTTTATTTACCTTATGTTATAGTAAAACTTAGTTTCCTAAATAATTGTTGTGTGAATGTTGTATATTTTTCTAATACTTATCTAATCAGTGACATTAAAGCCTGTTTCCTAAAGTTCGAAGTGTCAATATTTTATAAATCTGTTAATAAATGTGAATATTTGTATGTGTATGTATAAATTATATATATGTGTATTTTAAGAAACATCAAAATACTTCTCCCATAATTTAGATTTCATTTCTTTTTCTCAAATCATATGTAATCCTAAAAGGAAGACAAGGGTATTTTTGTTTTTGTTTGTTACCTCCTCTCTATGCTTAGATCCATGTCTTACACATGAAAGTTTGATCAGAATATATGTTATATTGTATGAATAAAATATTACCCATTAAAGATTATCTTATACTGCCAATGTAAGTGAGCAAACAAACAAAAAAACACTTGTCCGAGAAATGCTCATTGCTGGGGCGCCTGGGTGGTTCATTGGGTAAAAGCCTTTGCCTTAGGCTCAGGGCATGATCTCAGGTCCTGGAATCAAGCCCGGTATCAGGCTCTCTGCTCAGTAGGAGCCTGCTTTCCTCCCTCTCTCTCTCTGTCTGCCTCTCTGCCTACTTGTGATCTCTATCTGTCAAATAAATAAATAAAATCTTAAAAAAGAAAAAAAGAAATGCTCATTGCTCATTCATACCATTTTACCCTATGAAGTTGGTGTTTGGGGTGGAATGTTAGTAGTGAGATAAAATCCATGCCCATCTCCCTGCTCCGTAGGGAGTCTGCTTCTCCCTCTCCCTTTACTCCTTCCCTGCTTGTGCTTGCTCTCTCTCTCACTCATTCTCTGTCTCCAATAAATTCTTAAAAAAAAAAATCCATGCTCATCTCTTCATTCAACTGTGGGCCAGAAGAACCCTCAGCTTTTGCAGCAAATTGGCCTACAACAGGAACAGTTCATCCAGTCGCTGAATGAGATCCCTGGGGAACTGGCAGACATCTCAAATGTGGAAGGTGAGATAGATCCATAGGCAAGGAGGCCCTACAGATCAACTACATTTAGGTGAAGTCACAGTAGAAGGAATTTATAAGGTGGTTGAAGGCCCTGGGCTTCTCAGAAAACCTGGTGATCCAGGCCTACTTCTCTGAGTGGGGGGTGGTGGTGGTGGTGCAGTGAGGGGTTAGAGAATTTGGCTGTCAACTTCCTCCCGAGTCAGAACTTTGATAGGGAGTGATACTGGGAAGCCAGGCTGCCTACAGGTCTACCCTTCCCAACAATATAAAAAACATATATATATATATATATATATATATATATATAAAATAAACATATATATATATGTTTATTTGAGAAGTGGAAGAAAATAAACCTTAAAACAAAAACACTCCAACTTCCCATCTTTCCGAAGTAGCCCTATTCCCATCTTGGCCTGAGACCAGGGCCAGATAGCTGTCTCCCATCTCTTGCCCCAGCCCAGCCACCTCAAAGGAGCTGGCAGAATCATGGGTGACAGATGAGTTCCTCTTGGTCTCTGTCCCTGCTTTCTGCAGCCAGGAGAGGTGGGTGCTTTCTCCCTCCTCCCTCAAAGAGCCTCTGACGCCTCCCGGGTGCTCTTGCAGGGTAAAAGAAAGCTGGGGAGCTCCAGACTTTAACCCTTCATTATAGTGGCCCAAATCTTTCCTTCTGGAGTGAGCATTTGGTGGTCAAAGCCCCCTCGACCTTGACCTCGAGTTTGTATCCCCTGCTGGGTTGAAGGGGTTCTGGTTTATCCTGCCTGGGGAGGAGGTAAGATCAGAGCCACGCTGGAGGTTGAAGTACCACCCCCCCCCCAAACCAGAATTGTGTCTCTAAGGTTTTGAAGTGACTAAAGCTGTAAAAGCCAAAAAACACCAAAAAAGAAACAAACAAAAGGTGAAGGAGTCAGCTCCCCCATGGTAGGTTGCTGCTGGGCTGAGCCCAAAATGGAGAATAATGCCCTACAGCTGCTCGTCAAGGAAAAGGTCCCAGAAACAGGCAATTATGGTGTCCTGGGCCAAATTTTAGACACTTCACAGCTGTTGGAGCAGATGTCCCCGAGGACGTGCAGTTGGGACGGCACTAGCGTTGCTGCTGCTTGGACCTTGGCAGACCTCAGGTTGGGGCCTCAGACAGAGTTTTGCGCCCGGAAGCCCCCGACCTCTCCCCGAGACCTGGGCTCTAGGCTCCAGGTGGCTTACCGCTTGGCACCCTACGCATGCCATGCGCAGTTCCTCTCCTCTTCCCGCCTCAGGCGCTGCGGTTTGGGACGCAAGCTTCCTTGCGGGACTAAAAGGGCGATGAGCTGCTGCACTGTGAGTCTGATGGTGGGGTTTTGTGTGGAGGGGTGGGAGTTGGCTACAGGAGGATTGGTGTTGCCCGATGGGTGGCTTGAGCCAGACTCCTCGCAACGGAACCTGGAAGGAGTGGCCTCAGCACCACGGGGCAAACAGAAGGTTCTCGTCTCCGGACTCTGCAGATCCTGTAGAACTCCCAGTATCCCCGAGCTTTTTCTGCAAGAGTGTTGAGACTGTAGGGACTTGGGCCTGATTTTGCCCTTTTCTTAGCTGCCTTCCAGGCCCAGGGCGCCCCTGTTCCCGGTTACTTGCGCCACGCTGCTGGCCACAGCACACCCAGCAGGCTCCAGCTGTGCCCTGTTCGCCTTCCTGGGGAACCTCACGCTCCACCACCCACGGGCACCAGGCTTTTGGCCCAGAAGATTAATTCAAACTAGAGAAAATGGCATTCATTACCATGAGTGAATGAATGATGCCATCTATCTCGTGTCCGGAAACAAAGGAGTTGGAATTTAAAAAGCCTTTTAGATTTTCGTAGTTCAAAGGATCATTCTGACTCTTAATTAAAAGGCTTGAAGAAAGAAAACGGGAAGGTCAGTGAAGAAGGGAAGCCAAGGAGAGGAACTCCTAGGGGGAGAATAAAGTTTCCTTTTCCTTCTGCTTTGATCTCTATAACCTGTGGTCTAGATCAAATTTTATGGTAGGGCACAGGGTAAGGAGGAATTATTGCATTTTCCTTCACCACTAGATGTGCTGTGGCAAACAAGTAGTTTGGTTATCGAGCCGTGACTATGTTTTCCAAACAAATCTACCAATTTAGAAATAGTAGAAGTTTCTGCTGTTGTATTGACTAATTAAGCAGCAGCTCCCGGAGACATTCTTTCAAACTTTTGAAAAAGAAATTGCTCTGGAAAACTATTGTGTATCATCATGTTCTAGAAGGTCCAGGAAACAAGAATGGAAGCCAAATAGCAGCATATAGGGTGTAATGACTCAGGACACATATGCAGCAAGTCATTTTCACCAAATTAACCAAGGAAATTGACCTTTACTGCTTTACTGGGGGCAGGAGTGGAGGGAGTAGATAAGGCGTTAGAACCAATACCACATAGCTATTATGTGGAATGGGTCTTGAGTCATTTTATTTTTCTGTTAAATAAAATAGTAACCGCAGGATGGTGGGAGACTTTGGGCTGTCTAGGTTACAGGAATTTACATTACATATGCCTCCTGGTAGAATAAAAATACCTTATCATTTTATCTCCCACCACCATTCCTTTAACATCTGTTCAGTGTGAGTCACTTCCTGTTGTCCATGTGAAAATTCAAGCAAGGGAATGACCTTCATGGTTATAAAAATGTGTCATTCAGATCTGTTACTGTGGCCAGCAGCTTATTTTTCTGATGGTTGCCAGCTGTAGTCCTTTTGAATCCACCGCTGAATTCCATAGGCTGCTCATAGCCAATGACTTCACACAACAGGTATCTTATCCTTATGCAAATATAGGACTCCCCTAATGGGTGACTTTGACTCAAAGATTTTCCATCGGCCTGGAAAAAATTTTCTCAGAGATGTTCTGCAGGCTGAGACACTTCACCCCAGCCCCTTTTAGGAAGACAGGCCTGGCTTTCAAGTCTGAAGCCTCTCCCAGCCTTCTCTGGCTCTAGTCCTACTTCTTTATAGAAATTTGTCCAAATATATGTATAATCTTGGTGTCCACTTCCTTGAATACCCAAGCAATGTCTTTCCTAAAAATTACAAACATAATCTCAGTTAAGAAATTGGAATTTGGGGTACCAATTATTAGTGCAAGCTCAGAACCCATTTTAATGGCAAACTTCCTCTCAAGTAGCTCAAGCCTTACTTGGAATAAAGGCTAGGGCTCCATTGTTGTCTCTGTCTCCTTAGGTTGCTTCTCATTTTTCTTCTCTTATTCTCTAATCCTTTTTTTTTTTTTAGGCCGTATTTATTTATTTGAGAGAAAGTGAGGATGCGGAAGTTGGGGGGAGGTGGTGGTTGCTGAGCCAAAGGCAGACAGTTAACCAACTGAGCCACCCAGGTGCTCCTGTTCTCTAATTTTATTTGCCAGTTTCTGTCAAGGGCATATGGAAAAGAAATGGTGAAAGAATAGGAAAGGAGCGGGAGAAGATTTTCCATAGGAAGCTCGATCTCACTCTCTGGGTGTGACAGATACGTAAAGCTGACTGTATTAACTTCCTCCAGACATTCAAAGGTTCTTTAGGCTCCTTTGTCTACAATTTCTTTGACCTAGACAGATGCAGTTTATCCCAGTCTTTAGAAATCGGCTGTCATCCCAATTCCTTTCTGCTGGAATTTCTCCATCCTTTGATAGACATGCACTGTGATAATGTGATTTAAAGTAAGAAATATATATGTGGTCTTTGTTCCCATTTCTGGCACAGAGCTCCTAAAACCATTGGAATTTCCTAAGTGATAAGGGCAATAAAGTTGTCTCAGTATTCAAAACCTCTTTCAACTACATCTGAGTTTGTGTTAATGAGTTATGTTAATACTAAGGGGGAACGCTAAGGTTGAGAGGGTCCTAACCATGTCATTAGAGTGTTGGAAATTGCTGTCTTACCCAGGAGGGTAGAGGGGCTGGAGTTTGATACAGTTAATGTCAATGATTAATTAATCATGTCTAGACTCCATAAAAAACCCAAACAATGGGGTTTAGATTGCTTGGTTGGTAAACACACAGAGATCCAGGGGGAAAGTGCTCCCAGAGAGCAAGGAGGCTCTATGTCCCTTTTCACATACCTTGTCCTATACATTTCTTCCATCTGGCTGCTCCTAAGTTTTATTCTTTTACAATAAATTGGTAATCTGGGGCGCCTGGGTGGCTCAGTGGGTTAAGCCTCTGCCTTTGGCTCAGGTCATGATCTCAAGGTCCTGGGATCCAGCCGGGCATTGGGCTCTCTGCTCAGCGGGAAACCTGCTTCCTACTCTCTCTGCCTGCCTGTCTACTTGTGATCTCTCTCTCTGTCAAATAAAATAAAAATTGTTTAAAAAAAATTGGTAATCTACCAAGTAAAATGTTTCTCTGAGTTTTATGAGTCACTCTGCAAATTAATCAAACCTAAGAAGGGGGTGATGAGAACTCCTGCTTTATACACGCACTGTTTCTTGTGCAGCTGAATCAGGTTTAGAGGAAATACTGGCCTAAGCCTTGTCCTGATGAATGCCAGAAATGCAGGCCTGTCCTATTGCAGCCATCTCTCTCAGGCTGCTACAGCCCACTTTAGCTTTTGCCAGCCTGAGTCAAGGACAGGTTCTCTCTGTCTTCCTGGGCAGAATTACAGGGAAATCATTTCAGCCATCCCTCTGAGTTTGAGGTAAAGAGGCGGCAGACTCTATTCTTTGTGAAGCTCACAGATTGGAAGAGCTCTTATTAAAGAGTTCTTATCAATAGATCTTTCTCCCCCATCAGCCTATTTTCTATCTGTATCAAATTTAGGAAATCTGATAGTTATGGAAATAGTTTTTAAAGAGTTTCTTTGACAATTTCCAGAAGGTGATTTTTTCCCCTCACCTTCGAATTTAATATTGTTTTTAGTTCTTGATATGCACTTATCGTAAATACACAATTATATTACTTGCAAATGATTAAAACTCACCCGGAAATAGAGGATGAGCAGCAGATTAAAGACCTAGTATTTGGAGTTTCTTTCTTCTGTCATTTTCATAGAAAATTGCTGGAATGACTTAGCAATATTTTGTTAGGTAAGTAGGCTTTAGAAATAAATGCACAGTGATGAGTAAATACCTGAGTCAAATAGTTTTTAAAATGTAATTGGATAATTATATTCCCATTGAAATGAATATTTTAACCATGCTAGTTAATCATAATTAAAATTACATTTAATAATTTGGGAGTTTCACAAGCAGAGTATTTTGGGGTTATTTGTATCCCAGTAGGTATTTGGATATTAATTAAGAAAAAAGACAAAATGAGAGGAAAATAAAATTAAGTTGATTTAAAGGAAAAGATAATTAAGTAAGATGGTGATAATGGTTGCTCATTATTAATAATAACATGGGAATTCCTATACCTCAAGGAGTAATCCTTTTGCAGTTCTGAAAAAATGTTTTGAATAAAACTGCTAAGTAAATTTTTAAGATTTTTAATCTCTTTTCATGCGATGCTATCATTTAAGACTTGTAAATGTTATGATATATGGGCATATGTTTGCTTGAGGAATTCTGAAGTAAAAACCCCTACTCACTTCTGTATTCAATTGTTTTATATTGAGGAAAAAAATTGAAATGCAGTATTTCCCAGGTTATGTTTATATGTAAAAGTTGTATTCTGAACACATGTGGAAACCTTCAAATTATTGCTTGAAAATCCCATGTACTCTAAGGTTACATGTTCTAGAAGCACTGTACAGAATGCACATTTGGCACAGTGAACTTAGCACAAGATTATTGTTTGAAAGTATTTCGTGGTTTTTTTTTTTTTTTTTTTTATTGTACTTGAGAGACTAGACAAGTATTTTTCCAGAATGTAGCTCTATCATGCTACTTAACCTGGTCTTCTCATCTATTGAAGTTAAACTCAGTTTTTCATAGTTCTCATTATCCAACTGAAATAGGTTATTGACTTAGTAACATTTACTCAGTAAGCGTACTTAGTAACATTTACAGTCTATAAAGCTTCTTTCCAAAACTATGCATCTTTTACATTAATTAATTATACATATTCTTACCGAACATTTTTTTATGTTCTTCCTCTGGGTAAACAATGGTCAATAAAACAACTCTTTTCTTAATGGAGTTTTTATCTGATCAGTAAAAGAAATTGTCCAGTGCATCACTAATTTTAAAAAAGTGGGATAATTGGTATACTGGGAATAGGCCCCTACCCTTAGAAGAGTACATGAGAGGAGTGAGGATTCTCTCCTATTTTTATATGTGAACAATATAGATGAGAAAGTATATATGATGTAGGTACTTACCGATCTGAGGACAATTTCCCCTCAGATATATTACCTGTAAATAACAATCAGATTTTGTTTCATAGATATGTATGTTGATTTGTGAGCTTACTTAGGGCCTTATGTCCTTAAGTAAACTAAAAAATTATTTCATTTACAGTGCACCTTCAGTATAATGAAAACAATGTGATGTGCTTTTGATAGGACCTGTTAGTAGAAGGACAGTCAAATTGAGCAAGCGAATAAAATAAATATAAGTATGCTTATCTTAAACGCTAGCAAGTAAAATATAAAAAAACTTACAGGGAGAAGGGTGTCTGGGGAATGTAATTTAAACAAATACATAAAGAGGCAGTATAAAATAGTGTTTAAGTATTCAGGCTCTGGAGACATTCTAAACCTTCAAATCCTATCCCTGTACTTGCTAGCTTTTTGACTTTAGAGAAGTATTTTATATTCCAGTTATCTTGGTCCTTTTTCTGTGAAATGGAGACAATAACAGGTTGAACCACATGAAATGATTATGATTGGCTATTTTTTTAATAGTTTTACTGAGGTGTAAGTGATTTACAATAAACTACACATATTTAAAGTATATAATTTAATTATTTTTCCTTAATACGTATACGCATAAGAAACCATTGCGATAATCAAGATACACATAATCAAGATATACAGAATCAGAAAGTTTTCTTGTGCCTCTTTGAAAGCCATATCTCCTTACCTCCCATCTCTAGGAAGCACTGATTTGCTCTCTGTCTTTATGGATTAGTTTGCCTTTTCAAGATTTTTTTTTTTTAATGAATGGAATTATTGTAGTATGTACACTTTTAGTCTGACTCTCATTCAGTATAATTATTTTGGGATTCATTCATGTTTTTGCATGTATCAAGAATAATTGCTGACTAAGTGTTTCATTGCATAGATAGTCCATAATTGGTTTATTAATTCAAGGGTTGGTTGATATTTGGATTGCCTTCTGTCTTAGGTGATTATATACAGTTGTTATAAACCTTTGCCTACAGAAAACAAGGAAAAATAGTTGTTCTTTGAAATAATCAATAAAATTAGGAAATAGAGAAGACACAAATCTCTAATGTCAAGAATGACACAGATGACATTACTCCAAATCCTATACACAAAATAAGAATAATAAGAGAAAAATATTAACACCTTCTTCCTAAGAAATTGGTTAATTAAAATACAGTGGAAAAATTTCTTGAAAGACAAAAATTACCAAAGCTCACTCAAGAAAAAATGAGGGGCACTTTGGTGACTCAGTGGGTTAAGCCTCTGCCTTTGGCTCCAGTCATGATCTCAGGGTCCTGGGATGGAGCCCAGAATCAGGCTTTCTGCTCAGCAGGGAGCCTGCTTCCCTCCTCCCCCACCCCCCAACCTGCTGCTCTGGGTACTTGTGATCTCTCTCTCTCTCTCTCTGTCAAATAAAAAAAATCTTTAAAAAAAAAAAAAAAAAAAAATGAGTAATATGAGTAGCCATATATCTCTTGATGAAATTCACAACAATGAAAACAAAACTTTTTATAAAACGAACTTTATCCCTAGATGGTTTCATAAATGCTTATACCAGGTAATTGTTAAATAATAACAGTACTCCATAAATACTTATAGAAAACTGGGGAGGAAAGCATACTGTGAATTGCATTTCATGAGACTAGTATTACTCTGAAACCCTAACTAAATGAAGACATTACAAGACAGAAGACTGGGTAAGAACAAAATTTTTTACAAAAAGCCTATCAAATCCAGTAATATATTTAAAGATTAATACATCACAAGTGAGGATTATCCTGCTAAAGCAGTAATTAGTTCAATATTAAAAATCAGTGTAATTCACTGTAGCCAAAGACTTTAGAAGAAAAACATTATAATTGCCTTGGTAGAAAGATAAAAAGCATTTGGCAAAACTTAACGTCCTTTCAGGATAAAAACTCTCAACCTGATAAAGGGTATCTGTGTAAAACCCTTAGCTAACATCAAACTCAGTGGTAAAAGACTGCATGTCTTCCCTTGACATTGAGAATGAGTCATGGATATCTACTCTAACCATTACTATTCAACATTTTACTGAAGGTCTTAGACAATATGATATGTTAAAAAAAAAAAAAAAGAGAGAGAGAAAGAAAGAAAGAAAGAAAGAAAAGAAATACATATTAGAAAGTTAGGATTAAAAATTTTTTATTTTCAGGCCACCTGATTTTCTAAGTATTACATCTACCAAAAGGGTACCATTTGACAGTTGTAGACTCCCCAAAGAGCAAGTCTCTTGTTTTATCTTTATAATAATACAACGTAATTCAAAGGTTATGGTGATTAATTGACATGTTTGAATATGTTAATATACATAAGGCATTTATGTGTGTCTGTTTGGGAGGAAGTTATCTGCAGCCATTAACTAATGCTTTTTGTAATGCATAAAGTTGTTTGTTATCAGCAAAACTTGGAAACAGCAATACAATGCAGTTTAAAATGGAAAAAAAGATAGAAATAATGAGTAGACTCATAAATATCGGGACTGAAATGTTGTAGCAGGTAGTGTTAGCTTAAAAAAAAAATGACATTTGAGAGATGAGTAAAAACTTTCGTTCTGAAAGCAGTTAAAACTAAAAAGTAAACACCTAATATCATCACATGTTTACTAATGTCCATACCATACATTTTTTATTTTTTATTATTTTTTAAAGATTTTCTTTATTTATTTGACAGAGAAAGATCACAGTTAGGCAGAGAAGCAGGCAGAGAGAGAGGAGGAAACAGGCTCCTGGCTGAGCAAAGAGCCTAATGTGGGGCTCCATCTCAGGGCCCTCGGATCATGACCTGAGCCAAAGGCAACAGCTTAACCCACTGAATCACCCAGGTGCCCTAAAAACATTTTTAAAAACAGATTATTTTGTTACTGTGACCAAATATAATATGTGTCTTATTAAGACAAATTGCAACTTAGCTCTCTTACTAAGGACAAATTGCAACTTAGCAAACACAACCCAAGCATTTTTTAATAATAAATAAAATGACAAAATTTTAAGTATATTATATGACATTTATATGTTTTTTCCATTTTACAAAGTGAATCTCCGCTATTTCTACATTGAGTGATAATGTATCCTGAGCAATAATGGGTAGTAATGATGTCAATAATTATAATTCAGATAGTCTTATTTACTAGGCATATATACCTTCCATATTTTAATTCATTTACTATGTATGATCATATCATGAAGTAATTATTATTGCCTGTAGTTTAAAAATAAATTGATGCACAGAGAGCTTGAGTGGTTTGGTTAAGGTAACACGGTTTGCAGATAGCAGAGAGAGAATTCAAAGGCCAGGTTGTTTCTAGTTCCAAAGGCCACCGTCTATCTTTACTGCCTGACCTTTCCTTTTTTGTGATCTTGTAGGTACAATATAGAGCAATAGTTTTTGCATTGTTGATGTGTTGCATGCCTCTAATATTCTCATGTAGACTTATTTACCTGTTCTGATCATTCAGGATGGAGAAACTTGTTTCTCTGAATTTTCTACCCTAAGTCCATGTAGGTAAAATTGACGAAATCTGACAATTTGAGTCCGAGACAGTGTAATGTTAAGCACACAGAATCTTGAGCTAGACTTTCTAAATATATGTTCTTATTCAACTACTTACTAACTCAGTTACATTAGATGAAACACACAATGTCTCAAAACCTTATTTTCTAAATTTGTAATTTTTGAAATAATAATAACAACTATCACAAGAGATTTACATGAATCAAGAGACAAGATAATTGGGTAAATGTTAGTTGGGATCAATAGAGGGATGGGGTTGCTGCTCAACTTTACTGGAGATAAATAAATAGAAAAAAAAAACATAAAAGTAATTCCTGTTCTCTTTCTTGTATTATTTTTCTTGTAATTAAGGAAAATTAATTTTTTGCATCTTTGTTTAGGGTAAGAATTACATTATTTTAAAATACTAATATTTTGTTTTTCAGTTTTCTCCTTTACCAAGTGATTCCTAAAATATATGCAATGGGACATTTTAATGTAAGATTATCCATTTTATCAATGCATTGATAACATCAAAAACAATGTAGCAATTACTTACGAATAGCACTTAATATGCTTTATTGTATTTTACCTGTCATAGGACAGTCACCTTAACTAGAACAATTGTTACAAATAAATGCCATGAGTTATAATAGGTAGAATTTAGAACTGTGTCTGCAACCTGTTAGGCAAGGAGTAGTTTGCGGTAGTAGCAATAGTAGAACAGCAATAGTGACAGTTGTTTCATTGGACTTCAGGGGGCATTAAAGATAAGATTATGGTTTGTCTCCCTCCTGATTCCATCTTGTTTCATTTTTTCCTTCCCTGACAATTCACAAACCTGTACCCCTGGGGCTAATAATACATTATATGTTAATAATTTAAAAAAATGTGATTTACCCTGGAAACTACATAGTAGCTCCTTGAAAACATTGATTAAATGAATGGAGAACTTAGCTAATGAGTGGATGAAGGAATATGTAACACATAAAAAATGGTAGACTACCGTTCTTCCATACCCCCTTCTGTGGAACATGCCAATTTGAAGAAAAGTAGAAATATAATCAGGTTCCATTTTCACCTAGTCTTCAAGAACATCATTTTTATGTCAATAAAAGTGGAAGCAGTACAAATAACAGCATCCATGTCCATGCATGAGGTTAGGGAAAATATAAAATAACTCAATATTGTCTTGTTAAAAGACTCAGAACTGGGAAAAGCTAGGAAAAGTTTAAAAAGTTATGAGAGAAAATAGATTCTGATTCATCCTGTTTGTGATACAGGGACTCAAAAAAGTAAAGGAAAAGAGCATCATTTATTAAAGTAAAGATTCATATCTATTCTGGTTATTAATTTTATGTTAGAAATGGCCCTTAATTTCTTTATGAAACTAGTGTTGCATGACCATTATTTAAATCAAGTTATCATTGACAAGTGACGGCATTTGTATTTTCTCAGAATCTATATAATAGAAAATGTACTATTTTTTCCCCTCTGTGGTCTTGAACAAATTATTCAAAGAACAGAAAGTATTTTAGTAGCATGTTTTTCAAGTGTTGTGTGTAGCAAAACATTCTAATGTTATAAAAAGCATGTTGAAATAGTTCTGAGGTACAATTGAAGGCTACTCTGATTTTTTTAAAATAATTTATTAATTTATTTGACAGAGACACAGCGATAGAGGGAACACAAACTGGGGGAGTGGGAGAGGGAGAAGCATGCTTCCAGCTGAGCAGGGAGCTGATGAGGGGCTCTATCCAAGGGCTCCGGGATTACTACCTGAGCAAAAGGCAGACACTTAATGACTGAGCCACCCAAGCATCTGAAGATTACTCTGATTTCAAAAATGTACCTTATTGGAGCACCTGGGGGTACAGTTCATGAAGCACTGACTCTTGTTTTTAGCTCAGGTCCTGATCTCAGGGTCCTGATCTCAGGATCTCTGCCTCATGTGGAGTCTGCTTAGGACTTTCACTCCCTCTCCTTCTGCCTCTCTGCCTGGCATGTTCTCTCTCTTTCTAAAATAAATAAACAAATCTCTCTCTCTCTCTCTTTTTTTTTTTAAAGGTACTTTATCTACTATTATTTTTATATTACCAATGACACAATAATCAAACATTTGATAAAGTGTAACCTGAAATCTCGTCAATGATTTGTTTTGTAACACTAATGTCCAGATAATCTTGTAAAATTCATGGAAGGGCAGTAAAATCTGGAAGGCCATTGTCAATGACTGAAAGTTCACAGAGATAGTAATTTGTTATATTGCTGAGATAATCATAATGGGCACCTAGTGTTCATCTTTGGAGAATACCTCTTTAAGGGTCAAAACATGGTCAGGTAATGGACTTTTGTATAAGGGCAAATCAATGAATAACTGTCTCTTAATATTTACAGATGGATACAAAATGGTAGTTAAATAGAAATCATGAACTCTATACAGTCTCTCTACTAGTTTTTAGTAGAGACGTTGAAAGATGCCAGAACAAACACACTGAAGAGTCTAACAATTTTAAGTGCTTATTCTATAAATCACAGGAAGTATTTTCTTTGCTAGAAACTAACTTAGGTAAAAAGGTACTATCATAAAAATCATACAGTTTTAGAAAGTTAATCAATATTGTGTAGAGTCATTCAAGATAAGGCACCTGGGAGGGCAGATTCAAGGACATTGACACATACATTCTTAAAACGGTGTGTGCCTACACGACCTAAATATGCTTTTTAAAAATATAATTAAAAATAGGTAAACAACAGGAGAGTCTGGTTGGCTCAGTCAGTGCAGCATGTAACTCTTGAACTTGGGATTATGTGTTCAGATCCCATATTGGATGTAGAGATTACTTAAAAATAAAAATCTTTAAAAGGGGGTGCCTGGATTGCTCAGTCCGTTAAGCTTCTGCCTTTACCTCAGGTCATGATCTCAGAGTCCTGCGATCATGCCTGGTGTAGGTCTCCCTGCTCCGCGGAGACTGCTTGTCCCTCTCTCATGCTCTCTCCTGCTCTCTATCTCAAATAAATAAAGTCTTTAAAAAATCTTTGAAAAATAGGTCAACAACAATAAAACAATTGATTATTCCATTGCATGCTAGAAATTGTATCATATTTAGATTGGCATCATTTTATCTAATCCTCATGAATTTCATTCTTCATTATTGTTTCTCAGTGAACAACCATTTAAATGTTTGATGAACTAAAAGAGGCTGGGACTTTGGAAAAAAAAAAGAAAAGTAGCTTATCAAAGATAATCAGGGAGGTCAATGATTGAAAGGCCTTTCATATCAACCCTAAGTGTCAGAGGAAGTCTTTGGCGTGTTGAGGAGTTATATGATCTGATTTATGTTGTTTTTTTTTTTTAAGGATTTTATTTATTTATTTGACAGAGATCCCAAGTAGGCAGAGAGGTAGGCAGAGAGAGAGAGGAGGAAGCAGGCTCCCTGCTGAGCAGAGAGCCCGATGTGGGACTCGATCTCAGGACCCTGAGATCATGACCTGAGTCGAAGGCAGCGGCTTAACCCACTGAGCCAGCCAGGCGCCCCTGATTTATGTTTTGACAGGATTATACTGGCTGTTGTCCTGAGCACTGAAACCCTCTAATTCATTATCCAGATTAAGAATGATGGTGGCTAGCAACAGGCGAATAGCAATAGATAATGTAGGAAGGGACTGGATGTTTTATTTTTCTAAAACAAAGGCAAAAGAATGTACTGAAACAGCACGTGTAAGCTCTAAGAAGGAACTGGATTGGAGTATGCTGCTAAAGGTTTTAGTTGGTGGGGTTTTGTTATAACCGAGAAGGGAAAAGTTGTTGAAAAGCAAGTTGAAAAGATGAAGAACAATAGTTTAGTTCTAAGCATGTTGAGTTTCTGCCAAGTAGGAAATTGAGTAAATTTGAACTTAACTAGGAAGTAATTGGATAGATTAACCTGCTCAAAACTCAGAGGTGGTTCTGACTTTGCACTTGAAATGTGCAAAAATATACATAACAAAACAGCACATAGATAAAGGCATATGAGAAGAATTGAAGAGGCAGAACTCCAGGGAATTGAAATGTTAAGGAAATAGAGAATCTATGGAAGGAGACCGAGGAAGGAAGAGGCTTTGCTGTAGGTGCATAATCATGGAGGAATTAAATGGTCTGATAACCATGCGGAGAACATGTTTCAAGGAGAGTGATCAACAGTTCATCGTTAAATCAAATGCTAAATGGTATGCCCACCTTTATCCAAAAATGTTAGATTATAAACATGTTCTCAGGTAATTAGAGATCTCTTCAGGGAGTCAAAGGCAACATACAGTCTTTGGATAATGGTAAACTAATAATGAGAGTCAACCATTCACTAGAAAAAGTATATGACACATATGCTTGAGGGTGCCAGATGCCTAACAAGAGAGTGGAGAAATAAATACAGGCCAGATGGACAGGATGGAAGTCCAATTGAGATGAGACTAGCAATTCTTGCCCCTTTGCCCTGTTTCTTAACTCACATTTTTTGAGGTGAATAAATAGGCTAAGAAGCTAAGTAAAGGTGTAATTTAGTTGTTGGGCTCAGGCAGCAGAAATCTGTGTCAAGAACACAAGAGGGAACCCTGGAGAACCCATTTGCTCAAATCTCAGTTCCTGAAATTGGGTTAAGTGATTGCAAACTAAATGTGCCCCTTGTACAGGGGGAAAGCAAAGATAAAGTTCCTCAAAGGTTAATATGATTTTTATACCTCAAAAAAATAGACCACCCAGAAGAGGAGAAAGAACAACAGGATCAAAAACAAAGAAAATTAGAGAAAATAAAAATAGATGAAAGAACTTCTAGGTAATGAGTCATCAGATTCCCATATAAAATAACTGTATTTAGTATTTTAGACATATAAAAAAATTAAACATGTGGTAGAAAACTAGGAACTTCACATGTATAATAACCAAACTTAAAAACTCAGTGGATGTATTTAATGACCTATTTCCTACAAGCAAAGAGATAATGAACAGGAAGAGTGAGAAAGAGAGAAGGAGGGAGAAGTACTCACATGGGACAGGCTGTATCTAGATACTAGATAAGAGAAGCAAATTCAATGCATAGAAACAGAAAGCTGGAAGAGAAGAAACAGAAATTTATGAGGAAGAAAATATAATAAGAAGAATGAAAATCAAATTCTAAGAATTTTGGGGGGAAGTTCTAGTAAAACTGATAAATCTCTGGCAAATTGCATCAAGAAAATAAGAGAACAGCTAACTAATACCAGAAATGGAAAAGGAACATCATTAAATATCATTATAAGAGGATATAAATAAATTTATTAAGTAGATGAATTTAAATAAATTATAATTTATATAATCTTACATATAAAGAAGTAAAATATCTGGATAGTTCTATAAACAATAAAGGGATTGAATATATAATATATATTTTTCAATCTCACTAAGTAAGATTTAGGTCCAGAAGACTTCATTAATGAATTCTACAAGCATGAATGGAAAAATCAAAGAGATACTAGCCAGCACAATAAGGAAGAAAAGTTAACAAAAATATAAATACTATAAATGAAGAAGTAAAATTTCATCCTAGCCAAAATTTGTTATTTTTTATCTAGAATACGTAAATGAATATAGGATTAAATAAAAGATTTTAGAAGCTTGGTAGATGCAGGCCTAAAATATGAAAATAAACTGACCAGAAACAAAAAGCTAATATATGAACAGTTATTATAATTACTCAAAATAACAAATATTTAGAAATTGATTGCATATAAATTATTAATAGATGTACAAAACAAAATATAAAATACTGTTAAGAGTAAACCAAAATAAATGGAGGTATATATCCTATCTATTAGGAGAATATATATATAGAAAATTTATTTAAAGGACTTAACCCGATTGTGAGGTCTGGCAAGTACAAAATCTGTAGAGAGGATGGCAGGGTGGAAATCATGCAGGAGTTTCTGTTACAGCATTGAAGCAGAATTTCTTCTTCACTGGGAAAGTTCAGTTTTTGCTTTTAAGCCCTTTTGACTGATTGGATGAGGCCCACCAACATCGTTAAGGGTAGTCTGCTTTATTTAAAGTCAACTGATTTGTAAATCTTAACCACATCTGCAAGATACCTTTACAGCAACCCCTAGATTATTGTTTGATGAAATTTATGGGACTATACCATAAACAAATTGACACTTAAAAGTAATCATCAGGGTAGAGCAATTGACAAGTTAGCTGTTACCTTTCCCATTTACCTATGAGAAAACAGAATCATTGATTTTATTTCCAGATCCCCAGTTTCACTAAACTTACTTGTAGCTGAGCTAAGATTTTCATTCAGATCTAGTAGGCTCTGAAATTTCAAATTTTAACTAATATATTATAAAACCAAGAACACAGAAATATTTTTTAAACTACGTTGGGAACAAAATGATATTTCTCTGGTTTCCATTTGTCTCTTTTTTCACATATGTGGGAGGTTGAGTAATAGTAATAATAGTAATAGGATGGAGAACTAACTCTTCTCATCATAAAGCAGGTAAAGGAAATGATTCTGGATAAGCATGTAGAGGTGATCCTGTCAACATTCCATATACAACAATCCTATATTTCCTTTGGTAATTGAAATAACTGGTTTAGTGCTATTAACATTTTTTTCTTTAGAGTATGAAATATAAATATTTGATCTGAATTTTCTTTGATGAATGCTTAATGTTTAGGGCCAATTGCATGTTAAGCTACTAAATGTCAAGTCATTTGGAGACATAATGAGATGACAAAAAAGGCGTTTTACTTTATTGATAAAAAAGGTTGAAGAGCACATTTCTCATACTCTTTTTCACAAAGTAAACAGCTCCTTCTGACTCATTTCAGCTTTTTCAAATAAAATATTGCATTATCATATTGTAGGTAGTGAGGTCAATTAGTACATGCTTCTGCAAAGTGTTCTGTTCTTAGCATCAAAGGAGATACTAGTAAAAGGTTGTTCTTGTCAACTTCATTCATATTCAAGTTGTCTATATTATAAACATTCTGTCTTAAAAGCTTTTATATTTTCTGAATTGTTCAATTACATTACTTCTTTATCAAACTGTCAAATTTATATTACTTTAATCATATATCTTTTTTTTCCTCAATCTATCTGTGACAATCCTTCTCAAACATGACTTTAAAGAAATTTATCTATTTTCAGTTCTCTAAATGGCAAAATGTATAGTTTAAGCTTTGTATTATTTGAAAGGGTGTTTACATTTCTGAAAATATTATGAAACATTGAGTTTGAGCAATGATCTCTGATATGGGTAAATTCTTATTGTTATGCAGTCAATGATATTTCTTTGTCTTCTTTTCCAGATATATTATTAAGTGAATGTTATAGTTCCATGTTATTAACCATGAGGCAAATATTATAATCCTATAATCCTCAATTAGGGAACACATGCAAAGGGGAAAAAGTCAAATTTTGTCCAGGCCCATTCTTTCCTCCTGATCTACCTTCAACATTAGAAAACAGAAATGTTGAAAGTAAAAGGAAAGGAAAAACTAATCCATACACTGTAAAAATAATAAAGCCAATTTATATAAGTAAGACCAACATCATATAAGAGTTTCAGAAAAAAATCATGGCTGAACTTAAAGAGGGACATCTCATAGTAATAAAATGTTAAGTTAAACATCCGTATATGATAACACTATGTTTGTATGTATGTAATAACAAGATTTAAATATATCTGAGGCAAAACTGACAAATAAATGGAGACATGGACAAATTCAGTCATCTTTGGAAACTTTGAAGAAACCTCTCAGTAAATCATAGAGGCCCCTATAACCCCTCCAATATATATATATACACACACACACACACACATATCTATGTATATATATATACACACATACATACACGCATATATATACATACATATACATATACATATACATATACATATATATACACACATACACATATATATATACACATACACATATACATATACATAAACACACTAATTGAACAGCCTGAAAAACAAACAAAATGACATCTAAAGCGCATCCACCAATACCTCCCCAAAGGAAAGTATTTCCAAATGCACTTGGAGCACTTGCCAAAATGGGTCACGTGCTGCTCAATAAGAACAAGCCTACACCAATTTCAAAAGACAAATTAAAACCCAAAAGCATTATGTTCATTAACAACAGTGAGTTTAAGCTAGAATTGAGTAATCGAACGATAAGTGGAAAATCCCTTTAAGCAAGCAAACAATATATTTCCAAATAACCCATAGGTTAAAGGAGAAATAAAACTAGAAATTTGAATATTCCAAACTGGAAAATGGAAATAGGACAACAATGGTGAGGGAGCTGAAGATATGTGTAGAGGGAAATTTATAGCCTAAATGTTTGTTAGAAAAGGAGAAAAGCTTAGTAGAATTTTCTTAATTATCTAAAAAAAGGATATTAAACATAAATGCAAGTAGAAGAAAAAAAAGAGTAAAAGGACATTAAGTTAAGCATAAATGCAAGTAGAAGAAAGGAAATAGAGAATACCAGAAATCAATAAAATGAAAAAGGAATATGCAAAGACAGGTTTAGCAAACCAAAACTTAAGCTCTTTGAAAATTATGTGAAATTACTAAACCACTAGCAGGTTTTATTATGAAGAATAAAAGAGAAGAATACAAACTGCCAATCCTGGGAATGAAAAAAAGAAGAGATTACCACTTCAGATTTTTAAAACATAAAAATAATATGAACAACTCTAGGAAAATGAAAAAATTTGGATGGATGGACATATTTCTTGAAAAATATAACCTGACAAAAACAGAAAAGGGTTAAGCCCTCTGTGTGGTCCTGTAGTTATTAAAGAAATATGAAATGTAAATCAAGATTTTCCTACAAAGGATATTCAGTGATAAATTATTTGAAATATTTAAGTAATAAATAGCATCAATTTTAAATGAAACCTTACAGAGAGTCAAAACAAACTTATAAAAGACCTTTTCCTAATTCATTTTAGGAAGTCATCAAACCTTTCTGAAGCCAAGACAAGACAATAAGATCAACTTCTTTAATAAGTAAAATTTTCAATATTATCAAAGATAAGATGAACAAATAAAATTCAACAATAAGTCAAAAGGACATTGCATCACAAATACCAGAATGCAAATTTAGTTTAACATTTGCTAGTATTAACAGAAAATATAATAATCTCCATAAAAACCATAAAAACATTTAATAAATTCCAACATTTACAAACAATAAAGAAATTTCAGCATTCTAGGATTAAAAAAGATTTTATTGTATATTCTGCATATAGCTATCATGACACTTTGAGGATAGCCATGCATCAAATTCAATATGATCTAGGGGTTTTTCTTACTTTTTTCTTTCTCTTTTTTTTCTTTCTTTTTTACCAAAATTGATATTATAGACATTTTGCTGAGTATTCCACAGATGATTCTCCTTCTAGCAAATGTCATTAGTCCTTTTATCAGGAGGTAAGCTATCAGCATATTTACAAAGAAATTGGTCCAGGCCATCTGCTTTCTTTCCTAGGAAGAATATTCAGTAAAATGAGAGAAACAGGTTGCAAACCAGATAAATTTGCTCTCTTTCTTTCCACAGAAAAACACATAAGTGAATTTTATTTTTATTTTGATTCTCGGGAAGTTCATTTATATTTCCTGTGTCATGGATATAAAAAGTTTTTTTTTTTTAATTTCATTTAGATTAGTAAATGGGTCTATTACCCAGTTTTATTTTGCAGCCCTTCTTTGCTCACTTGGACTGAAAACAAGATTGTTTCATTACACTGCTTCCTTTTGTCAAAATTGTAGAAACAGCTAATTGCAGACATCATTAATTATTTCAAGTCCTGACTTCACTGGTGACAAAAATTCTTTGCTTGATCAAACTTTTAGTCAGACTCCTAAATTTTCTTCTCAGCTCATCTGTGTGTGTGTGTGTGTATATATATGTATATATATATATATATATATATATATATATATATATATTATAAATTCCAGTTTTAGCAAGAATCTTGCTAAGTCAGTTTAATAAAAACCCTCCACTTTCAGTGTCTGATCACCCTTGATATCTAATCAGGTTCCTTATCTTCCACCTTCTGTCAGGTCATGTCTGACCATATTAAGTCAGATTAGCGAAATCTCCCCTTACTCTTTTGTTACCTCTTAGTCATTTCCTATCCACTGTCCCCTACCTTTCTCCATGACTATAAAATTCTACTTACCCAGGCTCTCTTTGGGGTTGACCCCAATCTCTTCCCCCACTGCAAAATCCTATTGCAGGTGTCAACATACCTATTGTGATGGTCTTGAATAAAGTCTTCTTTACCATCTTTAACAAATATTCATATACACACACACCCTGATCCTACCTGTCAGTGATTAGTGGAGTCAGTGCAACAATTCACTAGATCATGAAATATGTGAGGGGCATTGATAATTTTGAGTAACAGTTCTCAGTTCACCAGAATTTTTTTAATTAATATTTTTTCCTGGTTAAGGCAGGAAAAACAAGAACAAGAAAAAAGAATCAGGTGTTCTATGGTAGTTGTAGGATTGACAGCTAAATTCTGGATTTTCCTACAAGCATAAGACTGATACTTCCTTCCCTGCTTGCACACCTAAGAGTTCTGATTTCCAGAAGTCAGGTGCAAGTGGGAAATATTCTTGTAGCAGTTATAAAGGCATAATTGCTCGAGTTAGCCAATGCAGTCAAAAGGCCAACTAGGAACAAATTTTAGCCAGCAGGTTAGCTAAGCTAATAGAGAATTTTTGTAGTGTACTATTATTTTTTATCGTTGTTAAATCTTAAAAAAAAAAATGTCATTTAGAGACAGGGAGATTAGTGGTTTTGCTTTTTTTTTTTCAGCATCCAGCCAGGAAAAGTTCAGTTGAGTTCAAATCATATATTCAGAGAAGCATATTAATTCTGCTTTGATTTAAGAGAGAGTTGCTTATTTAAGTGTTGATAGAGCCTGGATGTACCTCATGAAGCACTAGAACATAGAGATTAAAGAAAGACGGTTAATAAACTGAAAGTCTTGATTTGAATTCTCAGTTGTGACATTGGTTTAGAACAAGCTAAATTGACCATATATAGATGAGGATAATTAGAACGGCATGTGGTGGTATGAGGATTGAATGATATACCTATGGTGTTTAGGAATAGTTCCAGAACACTGCACACAGTAAAGTTAAGCTATCACTATATAGACAACACGATAATAGCAGAAGTGTCTAGGCAGGAGTGACTTTTGGCTGTCAGGCAGAGAGCCATGCGAGGACCTAGCAGGGCTCATAAAAAGCAAATACATATAGTAAGTGGTGCCTGAGGGTACAGTTAAATAGGTTCTAAATATGTAGGAAGTGAGACTGGTCCCTGTATTTTAAATTTCTCTTATTTCTGATTTTAAATTAGAGTTCTTTCTGCTCTTTCCTTTTGGAAATCTTCCCCCAAATTAAAAAGAACAAATACAAGTTTTTTTAAAATCAGGAGATATTTATAGCCCTAAATTAAAATATATGAAGGAGGACTACTAAATGTGGGTGAGCTCAAAATGGGGTGATTAAGCTCAAGTCACCTACAAATAAAACTGATAGAAAACTACAGTTCGCTAAAGCAGAATTTTGTTCTCTAAGGAAGAAAGCTAACACCCCCTCATGTGGGTCGATTAGGAGTATTCACAGGTTGGTATTGTGAACTTTTTTGGACCACATATGTTATCACAAATTAGTGTGAGAAACAATTCTGAACCAAGGATGCAAGAAAAAAAATCCATATTTATGGGCAGATAACTATTTATAAGACAAATTGAGGAAAGAGTCTCAATTTCAAAAGTCCAATGCATCAATTTCATAGTTGTTAATGCATGTATACTTGGAGAAGAAACAATTTTTTAAAGAAATAGTATTTTGCAATGAGTATGTACCACCTTAACTGGGTCAAACTGATATTAGGTATTTGTCAGTATGATGCAACGGGAAGTAAATAATATCACCTCTATATTTTTGTTAAGAACAGTTTTAAACTGACTCTAATCATGAAAAAAATGATCAGACAATCCATAAGAAAACTGGTCTGGGAACTTGAACATTGTCAATTTGATGAAAGACAAAAGTGTCAGAGGACTCTTCTGAGTTAAAGGAGATTAAAGAAACAGGATAACAAGGGGCAGTCCATGATCAGTCACTGGATTTTGGAAAGAAAATTGCTACAAATGACATTTTGAGGAAAATTGGGGCACTTTGAATATGGGCTGAATAGTAGATACTATTAGAGCATTAATGTGAAATTTCTTATGTCTAATAATGGTAGTTTTTTAAAAAATTATATGGTGGTAAGAGCTTAACATGACATTTACCTTCTTCATGGATTTTTAAGTGTACAGTACAATATTGTTATCGACAGGCACAATGTCCTACAGCAGATCTCTAGAACTTACTCATCTTTCATCACTGGAATTGTATGCCTCCTGATTAGCCGTCCTTTATTTTCCCTCTCCAGAGTGCCTGGCAACCACAATTCTATTCTTTGTTTTAATGAGTTGGACTGTTTTAGACACCTTATAGAAGTGGAATCATGTTTTATCTTTCTGTGACTGGTTTATTTCACTTATCATAATGTTCTCCAGGTTCATTGAAATTGTTAAGTATTGCAGGATTTCCTCTCTCTCTCTCTATCTCTTTCTTTATGGCAGAGTAATAGTTCACTGAATGAATATTGCATTTTTTAAAATCCATTCATTCATCAATGGACATTTAGTTTATTTCTACATTTTGGCTATTATGAATAGTTGTGCTAAACATGGGAGTGTTACTATCTCTTTGAGACTGGGATTTCAATTCCTTTGGATACTTGGAAGTGTATTGCTGGATTTTATGGTAATTCTATTTTTAATTTTTTTAAAGAATCTCTATACCGTTTTCCATAGTAGCTGTACCATTTTGCATCCTCAATTATCCTTATACAGGAATTCCCATTTCTCTACAGCCTTGCCAATGCTTGTCCTTTGTTTTTTGATAATATCCATCCTAAGATGTATGAGGTGATACCTCATTGTGGTTTTGATTTTGCATTTCTTAATGATTAGGGATGTTGTGCATCCTTTTATATACATGTTAGCCTTTCATATGTCTTCTTTAGAAAAAAATCTGTTCAGGCTTTAGCCCATGTTTTAATTGCCCTGTTAGTTATTTTTGCTATTGAGGTGTAGGAGTTCCTGATACATTTTGGGCATTAACCTCTTATCAGATATGTGGTTTGCAAATATTTTCTCCCATTCCTTGTTTTTCTGTTCATTTGTTTCCTTTCTTAGTCTCTTATAAAGTCCCACTTTTCTATTTTTGCTTTTGTTGCCTGTGATATTCATGAAATAATTTCCAAGACCAATCTCAAGAAGATTTTCCTCTGTTTCCTTCTAGGAATTTTATGGTTTCAGATCTCATATTTAAATTTTTAATCCATTTTGAGTTGACTTTAGTGCATGGCGTAAGATAAGGATCCAACTTCATTCTTCTGCATGTGGATATCCATTTTCCCACTATTTGTTGACAAGAGTATTCTTTTCCCATTGGTATTCTGGTACCCTCATTGAAGAGCAGTTGACAGTGTATGTCTGGATTTACTTCTAGGCTTTCTGTTCTGTCCCACTGGTTTATTTTTCTGTCTTTATGCTAGGAATTGGTATTATGTACGTAAAACACTGAAATATTTAGCATGAAGTATGAAAATACCTGTGACTTATTTTCTTGTGTGGCAGTAAACAATATCAATAACAGGATGGAGTGTGTGTGTGTGTGTGTGTGTGTGTGTGTGAGATATGTTATTACTGAAGTCTGAGAATTTTATCTCAGTGTCAAGCATGGCATCTCCTTTTACTTAGCCTCATCTCTGTTTTATGTTAGGACAAATGATTTATCTCTGAGTCTCTTCCATCAATCATCATAAGTTTTGACTAGTATTAGGTAAATTGCCAAAAGTCTAGACAAATCGATAATCTATCAGAGGTTACCTGATATTTGAGTAACAATGCCAAACCCCAAATTGAAGATGAGGGACTCTCTTACGATTAAAATTAATTTGTACAACAGAAATCCCTAGTGGGTGGTTGTTTGATTCAGGAGTGCCCAGAGGAATTGTACAGGAAGCTTTAACAGTCCAGCCATCACCATTTCTTAGGTAAAAGATTTCAGTTAGTGCTTTGTTGGTAACAACGGACTATCTTCCAAGAACCAATAAAATTTTCATTGTTTTATTTACTTTTGTCTTATTTATCAAATAAATTGTTCACAGTTACTGTGCTAGAGGCCCTATTTTTTGTTTTGTTTTGTTCTTAGAGAGATGGGATGGGCAAAGGGAGAGGGAGAGAGGGAATCCCAAACAGCCTCCATTCCCAGCACCGAGCCGAGGCAGGGCTGGATCCCATTACCCTGAGACCAGGATTGGAGCAGAGCTGAAATTAAGAGCCCTTAGCTTAACCTTAACCAACAGAGCCATCTGGGCATCCCCTAGAGGCCCTGTTTTAAGAGCTTTACAAATATTTAATTATTTGGTTGAATTTTATAACATTATGTACTAGGTTGATTATTACCTTATTTTAAGGAAGAGACATCTGAGGCACAGAGAAATTAATTGTCTGTCGTAAGTGAGAAAACAAGGATTCAGACTAGGTACTTTTAGACCTTATGGACAATATGGGTAGTATGCTTTGGATCTGTATGCACATTAGGTGCTTTGTAATAGATTCCACATTATGGACAATGATACCTTCCAGCTTAGTAACTTCCTTCAAACTTTAAAAAGCTCCTAAATGCTTGCCATAAAACTTCTCCTTCTTTAGTTTGGCCCTAAAAGTCTTTAATATATATGCTTTAAATACTTAAGTCTCATCTCTAATCATTTCATTCCTTATAACTCTGTCATAATCATTTCTTTTTTTCTTTCATATATATGTATATATGCCATTTTTATTAATTATAATGCACTAAATCAATTATTTACATTAATAATACGTATTGCTTTAATATTGGACTTAACATGTCCCAACTCTTTTCTCATTTTATGTACTTGAACCTCTTGCAAAGTCCAACTTGTTTCTTTTTTTTTTTTTATTTTTTAAACTATGAGAAACTAAAAAAAAAAAAAAAATATTTGACAGAGCACACAAACAGGGTGGAGCAGCAGAGGGAGAAGCAGGCTCCCTGCTGAGCTGGGACCCCCCCCCCCCAACCCTGGACTCCATCCCAGGACCCTGGGATCATGACCTGAATCAAAGGCAGCTAGCTGCTTAACCTACTGAGACACCCAGGCACCCCTAACTTATTTCTGGCACTATATACCTTCCGACCTCCTCTTACTCTATGAACCTGAGCTCTCTTTAGCATTCTGGTTCAGTCTTGACTTCTACCCTAACCCCATGTGTTGCTCAAGGTTAGTCTCTCTTTCTATAGTATAATATCTTCATCAAGTTTTCACTTTTCCTGTTAGCTTTGCCCCAGTATGACACAGTGATTTTTATTAGAGTATAGGAAATACAATGAGAGATTATAATAAAACTGAACTGTCATGGGACTATAGGAATCAAAATAGTTCCATGGACCAAATATTTGTATATTCATTTACTAAACATTATCTGTAATCACTCAGCAATAATGAAATAATTTCAGAAATTCTACTTATTTCCTATTAGAAATTTGGGTTTTTTCATTATCATTTTGTTTTGTTGTTGGTTTTGAAATTACTGTGCCATTAAAAATTTCAACTTTTGGGGCACCTGGGTGGCTCACTGGGTTAAAGCCTCTGCCTTCAGCTCAGGTCATGATCCCAGGGTTCTGGGATCGAGCCCCGCATCGGGCTCTCTGCTCTGTGGAGAGCCCGCTTCCTCCTCTCTCTTTGCCTGCCTCTCTGCCTAATTGTGATCTCTCTCTGTCAAATAAATAAAAAAAAATGTTTAAAAAAAAATTCAACTTTTGCTGAAGTGTTAACTGCTAACCAAAATTTGGTCAACTCATAATATATGATTAAGTACATTGCAGATTACCTATTATGTTATACACCATATGATATAAATCAGCACTCAAAGTAATTATTACAACTAGCATTTTTCATTAGAGGGAAAATTGTATGCATTTTGAGAATATTTATTTTATGCAAATTAGAAATGGTCAGCCTGAAAATTATTCATAAATGAATATTGATTAATAGTGTATGATAAACATTTTTCTGATAATACTAACAAGATATGCTGTTTCACAGATATTATTTTTATGAAATTTGCATTTTGATTAAAACTTTTTCCCTTAAGTTATATATATACTTTTTTTTAAAAAAAAAGCCCTTTGTTGTTTCATATTTTTTATTCTTAAATTAACAAAATATGTGGAGAGCCAAACATATTTAAAGTCTATTCTTATTAGGATAAAGTACTCTAAATTTGGAACTTTCTACTCCATTTTGATTGCACTTTTATCATATATAATGTGATCTTGAAGAGATCTATAAAAAAATACTTTTCAGAGATGTGTTTTATGCATTGGAATCATAAACTTTAGTGGCAGTCAGTATCAAGGGGTGAAATAATGCATAATATTCAATAATTTCTAGCCATTATACCAGCATAACTCCTTTGCAAGTGATTTTTTTCACATACACACAAACATCACTAATTGCATGTATGTTATATATTAATTCACACAAATTACAAACCTTGACAAATATATGCATGTCAAATATATCATGTTGAATTTTTCTTACAAAAAGAATTTTTCTTAGAAGAAGAATTTTTCTTAGAGAAGCTAAGAAACCTAGAAAAAACCAGAAGGGTGAAACAACAATACAACTACAGACCAAATTCTTTGTGTCCCCACAAATTTCATGTTGAAATGCTAACCATCAAGACAATAGTATTAGAAGGTGGGGTCCTTAGTAGGTGATTAGGTCATGAGGGTGGAATCCTTAAGAATGGGATTAGCCTTTGGCTCACGTTATGATCCCAGAGTCCTGGGATAGAAGCACCTCATCAGGCTCTTTGCTCAGCAGGGAACGTGCTTCTCCCTCTGCCTCTGCCTGCTGCTTCCCCTGGTTGTGCTCTCTCCCTGTGTCAAATAAATAAAATCTTAAAAAAAAAAATTGGGAAATTGGGATTAACAAGACACCCCCCCCACTGTGGACTACTACTCAGCCCTCAGAAAAAGATGAAATCTTGCCATTTGCAATGACATGGATGGAACTAGAGGATATTATGTTAAGTGAAATAACTCAACCAGAGAAGGACAATTATCATATGATCTCACTCATATGTGGAATTTAAGAAACAAAACAGAGGATCATAGGGGAAGAGAGGAAAAAATAAACTAAGTCGAAATCATAGAGGGAGATAAACTATAAGAGACTCTTAATCATAAGAAACAAACTGAGGGTTCCTAGAGGGGTGGGTGGTTGGGGTGATAGACATTAAAGAGGTCATGTGATGTAATGAGCACTGGGTATTACATAAGACTGATCAATCACTGAACTCTACCTCAGAAACCATTAATATATTTTAATTAATTGAATTTAAATGAAAAAAATAGAAACAATAAAAAAGACCCTAGAGAAATCCCTTACACTCTGCACCATGTGAGGACACACAATGTAAAAGATGGTTAGCTATGAACGAGGAAGAAGGTTCTAACCAGACACTGAATTTGTCAGTGTCTTGGTCTTGGACTTCTCACCTTCAGAACTACAGAACAAAGTATTGCCTATAAGTGACTCAGTCTTTTGTTATAGTAGCCTGAATGGACTAGGACATATAAATAATATAAGCCTCTTCCAAATGATTTTTATAAAATACTAAGTATTCCAATATGTATTTTCCTTTAAAAGAATTTAGTTTGTAGAGAAAAACGATAAAGCATAACATTCTACTGCAACTTAATGTTTTTTACTTGATTAGATGTAAGCATGACTTTAAGGTTTGTTTATGGAGCACCTTGGGTGGCTCAGTTGGTTAAGCATCTGCCTTCGGCTCCAGTCGTGATCTTGGGGTCCTGGGATAGAGCCGTGTGTCAGACTCCCTGCTCAATAGGGACTCTGCTTCTCCTTCTCCCTTTGCCCCTCCCCCCACTCATTTGTGCTCTCTTTCTGTCTCAAATAAACAAGATCTTAAAAAAGGTTTATTTTTTAAGATTTTTATTAATTTATTTTAGAGCATGGTTGGGGGGGTTGGCTGGTGAAGAAAGGGGGAGAGAGTCTTAAGCAGAAGATGTGCTGAGTGCAGAGCCCAATGCAAGGTTTGATCTCCCCACGCTGAGATCACCACCTGAACGAAAACCAAGAGTCCATGGCTTCACTGACTGCATGACTCAGGCACCCAAGGTTGGTTGGTTGGTTGGTTTATTTATTTATTTAATAAATTTGACACATAATATTACATTAGTTTTAGCTGTACAACACAGTGATTTGACAAATTCATACATGATGCTGTACTCACCCCAAATGTAGCTACCCCTGTGTCACCATCTAACACTATTACAGCATCACTGACTATATTTCTTATGCTGCGTCTTTCATCCCTGTGATTTATTCATTCCACAACAGGAAGCCTGTACGTCCTACTCCCCTTCACCCATTTTGCCCATCCCTTTATTCTCCTCTCCTCTGACGACCATCAGTTCTGTATTGGCCAGCCTGATTCTGCATTTTATTTATTAATTTTGTTCTTTTTTGATTCCACGTCAGAGTAAAATCATATGGTATTTGTCTTAGGAAGGTAAATTTTAAGTGCTTATGTGTGAGATATGCCTTATGATCTACTAGTTATGAACTACACTTACAAGAAATTCCATTCAAGTAAAAAAAATTTGATCTACTTAATGGATTCCCTTTGGCAGAGTCTTGGAAGCATCCATTAGAACAACATTTAAAAGATAAATCCTTAATCTTTCAGAATTGGAATGATTAACTCAAAAGATTTTGCTATTTCAAGTTTTAAAACATATTTGTCTGCCAAATATATTTTAGAAATTAGGACATAATCTTTATCAATGAAGATGCATACATATAATGCATACATTATATGATGCAATATTTGGAGGGAAAAAGCAAAACTAAGCAACCAAAATATTGACAACTGGTGCAGCAGGTTGGTGGTTTTAAACTTTGTCTTTGTTATCTTGGAAAGATGTGGGATAGATATTTCCATTTTCTAAAGAGAAGTGCTAGACTTATTCAGGAAAGATGTACCAAAAAAAAAAAAAAAAATCCGGATACTATCTTCCTGATTATCCACTTCCAGGCTATATAAAAGAAAATGGAAAAGGACTAGTCTAGAATCTAAGATGTGTTGACCTAGTGGGTTATGGCTACATATCCTTCCTCTTCCCTTATTTCTGCCCCACTTTAAATTAAACAAAGCTGGATAGTAAAGATGGTATCTTCATAAAGAGAAAACTGGTATCTTCCTGCCTGGCTAGGACTTTGCTGAATGAGCAATAGAAATTTGTATAAGCACATCAATGTAATGGAGAAAGAGAGAGAATTAGTGAGTGAGTTCTTTGGAGAAGTCACCATCTGTTCTCTGAAATTGGATGTCATGTGAAAACTAAACAACATGAAACAAAGCAAATCTGGAGAATTTTTGAGTAGTGACCTGCGGGAACTTTCTATGGTGGCTGTAACGAAGACAAAGAAATGTTAGAGAAGTTCGTACCACCTGTAATTCTGTTAAGAAGGCATGATCATCTGGTAGGCAATGTGTGCATTCAGAAAAGGAGCTCAGTCTCAGTCACCTTGATGAAGACCCAGAGGAGGTGGTGTATTGGAACAGAATATACAGCATAAGCGATTGCAGAGTGTGTCATTGGGTGGGGGCAGGCAAGAGCTGAGGAGGTTGGAAGACGTTAGCCAGGAAGTGTATCACAGAGTCTGAAAGCTGGACAGTTCGGACTGTCCAGCAGGGCCAATAAATGACCCACACATGACCTAAAGGCCACTGAGACAAGGCAGCATGTGACGACGGAAAAATACAAAGACGGTGGTAAAAATGTGGTTGTACCAATTCATGCAGTTGTTTTTTATACATACTCTTGCTGAATTTGGCCCACTCAAGAAGGTTAAACTAGACATTGATGTGAAGGACTCACAGAGATATTTTCAAGTGGAAATAAATGTATCTACAGTGATAATTCCATATGCTGATTTCAGTGGTCCCTCACATACCTCCATTGACTTGAACCAAATTTCATGGTTTGGAAAATAATCTGGGATGGTTGTACTTGAAGGACTAATACTAGGAATTTATATTATCTTCCCAGTTGCACATAAGACATTTTTAGCCTCTGTACAGTAATGTAGTAGAAATCTAGATCTATGAAAGTGTAAAGGGATCAAATTACTGGGCTATTGTAACATGTTTTAATTCTTCATTTCCAATGAAACTGACTTCATTATGCTAATAACCACAAAAAGACTACCATCCCAAATGAAAATATTTTGGATCCTTCATATATTTGCATAATTCATGGACTTGAAACATTTTTTAAAATGGGGAGATTTTATTGAGTTTGTCCTAGTGTAATATTATAATCGATTTATTTCAAAGTGGGAAATGTACAGTCTTGCACAAATGAAATAATATAAGTATATATATATATTTCATATATGTATGTATAAATGTTGAATGATCTGGTATTAAATCTATTGTCACCAATTAGTCAAAGCCCACTGAATATTTATTCCCTGCTCTATGTACATGTGTGAATATATATATACATAATATTATACATATATATATAATATTATTTACAAACATAATGACATACCCAAGAAGAAGCTAATGAACGTCAGTGGGCTACTAGTTTGCTGTCTGTGAGACTCATTTTAGTTAAAATCATATTATTATTATTATTATATTCTAACATATGTAAGATCTCTTTTTCCATAAAGGAAGTCAAGGATAAAAACTGAATTTCTTATCATGCTGTATCTTGTCATTTTGCAGAGTATGATTTCTTACTAGGCTCACAGCGTCCATTATTCTTTCTTCTTTTAGATCGGGTGAGTACACTACAGTCACATTCTGTTTAAAGTCAGACTCATGATATGGCAAGTGTGGCTAAAGTGGCCATTTAACCCAATATATTTTAATGCAGTAAATAAATTGGTGTATTGAATGAATAACTTGTAGTGTGAGATCACTTAGCACAGTAGTTTATATTAAAGGAAATATCATTTTAACTCTTCACCATCTGTTTTGTACTGTAATTTAAAAAGACCACAGTTTACAATTGCAAAAGTAGGGAAGAGACTAATAATTGAAATGCATATTTATATACTGTATTCAGAATGTGCACCTGTTTTGTTTACCTTGGAATATTAGATGCTAATTGGGACAGTCTCCTCTCTTCACTTATGAAAATAGTTTGGGGGAGGGTTAAAAGTAGAAATTATTTTTAAAGCATCAGATACAAAATTGTAACACTAATATAATTGGAGCCTAATTAATAATAAATAGAATAATAATTATAATAAAGTATTATATTTTATAAAAAATACTAGATCCAGAAGAGCTTGTCAAAATTACTCTGTAAGAAAGACCATTATTTTAATTACATTGTATTTAGATTGACCCAAATGAAATCACCAATATTAAGCCATTTTTTTCTTACATAAAAGGGAATTTCTTATGGTTCTCATAAATAAAGGAAATTCAAGCAGTCCCAAATTTAGTGCAATGACCAAAGCCTTTTACATTAGACAGTGAAACGAATGGGGTAATTGCATAATTTATTCATGATAGTTTAATATTCATGTGGATTTTTAGATGTTGAATCACTCCTGGAGAAAATTTGATTCTGTAAAGATAAGTAGAGTTTCACAGTGCTTTTATATATACTATGTGATCTACTTACAGTCCTACTAACTCCCTTTTATATACTGAGGATCATGGAAATTATTTTATGTTCTCAAGTTTTATGGCCATTTAATCATCATCCTCCCCTTCTCCCTCTCCTTGTTACTCTCATGCTCTTACATATGCACAAACACACATACACATACACAGGCAAGACTGCAGTAGCAAAGAGAGGTCAGAATTCAGTCTGATCTTGACTCAGCTGAAACAAATAAGGGTAAGAAGACTTTTAAGCAGTGGAGTGAGAGGGGAAAACACAGGCCATTTGGGTTTGTGAAATGGCTTTGCACAAAAGAAAAGTCGAATTTCTCTTTGTGAAAGAAGGTAGTTTTACAGTTTGGAACAAGGCACTACTGAAGTATGGTCCCTGTCCTCCCACCTAGTCTGGGAGATGGGGTGCTAGCTCCCTTAAAGATTACATTTCAAAGGGATACTCCAAGCTCCTTAAAAAAGACATTCTGGAATGTGAAAGTAACAAGAGGTTTTTAAAATGATTTACATATCCGAGGGACAAAGGAAAAATTTACAATGAGCTAAAACAAAGCCTCTTTTTTTTTTTTTTAAAGATTTTATTTATTTATTTGACAGAGAGAGATCACAAGTAGGCAGAGAGAGAGGAGGAAGCAGGCTCCCTGCTGAGCAGAGAGCCCAACGCAGGACTCTACCCCAGGACCCTGGGATCATGACCTGAGCTGAAGGCAGAGGCTTTAACCCACTGAGCCACCCAGGTGCCGTAAAACAAAGCCTCTTAGTAAAAAGGAAGATCAGGGGACTAGAGTCTTGAAATCAGCCAGTCAAAAGTTTAGTCAAGGTGAGGGGAACTTTAAGGCATATTTGTCACTAGCTTTAAAAAAGGTTTCTAGAGTTTCTAAAAGTATACTAGACCTATATTCCAAACATGAATTTTGCAGACAATATTGATCTGCGTATTCCTTTACCACATGCGCTTTCTTCTGAGAAAAGAGGGGGAAAAAGTTGTTATTAAAATTACATTTGAAAGATTTCTGAATCCCACTTGAACATGTAAAGAACTTGTAAGTCATCACTTCAGCCTCCACAACAGGAAAAAAAGCTGAACAAACCGAAAATCAACAGCATTTCGTAGATCCATAAGAGAATTGGGGTCACAGTATAAACCACCACCCTGGAAAGTGGAGAGAAGGTGAATGTAGAGAATTATAGATCAGTTTAGTTGAAGCAGAAGTTTCTGGAGCCAGCACAGAAAACTTAGAGGAACTTCAGTAAAATTCTGGAAGCTGAGTATAGATCCAGTTGATGGGTTAAAAACACCTTGGGGACCCCTACCCCCCATTTTGTAGGTTTTAGCTCCAGGAGCCCCACCAGTTTTTCATGGTCAGAGAAAAATTACCTTGTGCCTGGCTAAGAGGAGGGGAAGGGTAACCATTTTGACATATACCTAAAGGAAATACATTATGAAAAAACCCTCTAGCAACTTCTACAAGGAATGCTTACCAGATAAAGGAAAGTGCCTCACTAATGTCTGTCTGACTTAGGGGAGAGGAAATTACCTAATTCCAGGCCCTTCTAGACTTTCTTCCTCAACTAAGGGAGAAAAAAAGCTGAGAAGCTCTTGTATGGTCATAACCCAGGTCCACTATAAGATTGGAACCTAAGCATAGAAGTATAGAATGCTGCCTCTCCCACTCAGACTATACTTTTACTACCATATTAAGAGGCCTCCTAAGATATTTATTCAATTGAGATGAAAATTTATATCCACACAATATTTTACACGTGAATTTTTTTAAATTTTTTATTTTTTATAAACATGTATTTTTATCCCCAGGGGTACTAGTCTGTGAATCAGCACTCACCAAAGCACATACCCTCCTCATTGTCCATAACCCCACCCCTTCTTCTCCCAACCCCCCTCTCCCCAACAACCCTCAGTTTGTTTTGTAAGATTAAGAGTCACTTATGGTTTGTCTCCCTCCCAATCCCATCTTGTTTCATTGATTCTTCTCCTACCCACTTAAGCCCCCATGTTGCATCACCACTTCCTCATATCAGGGAGATCATATGATAGTTGTCTTTCTCTGCTTGACTTATTTCGCTAAGCATGATATGCTCTAGTTCCATCCATGTTGTTGCAAATGGCAAGATTTCATTTCTTTTGATGGCTGCATAGTATTCCATTGTGTATATATACCACATCTTCTTTATCCATTCATCTGTTGATGTTTTTAACCACTTTATCCATAGTTAAAACTGGAAACCAAGATGTCTTTCAATAGCTGAAAGGGTAAATTATGGTATATTCATAATGAGATATCATTCATCAGTAAAAAGGAGTGTGCTATCAAGCCATGACAAGACATGGAGGAATGTTAAATGTATATTACTAAGTGAAAGAAGTCATTCTGATAAGGCTACATAATATACATGAGTCTAACTGTATAACATTATGAAAAAGGCAAAACCACAGAGCCTGTAAAAAGATGCGTGATTGCCAGGTATTCTCTGGAAAGAAGTGTAGAGGTGGAAAAGTAATTTTCCCTCTCCCCATCTGGGTTCTTGGTTGGGACCCCTCCATTCTCCCAATAATAAGGCAGCTTAACAGGAAAAACAAAAAAACAGAAGTTTAATAGCATGTATACCACCTGTATCCATGGGAGATACTCAAGAAAACCAAGTAACTCCCTAAAATGACCTAAGCCATCACCTTGTACATCATCTCCAGCCAATTACAGAGGCTGCTAGAAAAAAACACAGTGAACAAGGGTAAGGTTGTTATGCAGATCTAAGTCTCTGTCTTCTCCATTGATAAAAATTTCTAAAGATTCACAGTCTTTCTCTTCTGGTATGGACAGGTAGACACCCGTACAAATGGACATTTCCTTTGTAAATATAAATGTCTCTTACAAAAGTGTAACTCAGTTTTCAGAGTTAGTCCTTGGCTACTGCTGTTTCTTAAAAATAACTAGCTGAAAATAATCAGTATGCCAAAGAGGTATATTTTTGGTGGTATATTTTACTCCTCTTCAGAAGGGAATATAGGTGAAACACAAGGAATTTTAGCGTGGTGAAATCATTCTGTAGGAAACTGTAATGATGGCTACCTGGCAGTATGCATTTGTCATAGAGGTATATAGTACAGAATGAGGCCTAATGTAAACAATGTATTTAATAATAATGTTTTAATATTGATTCTTTAGGTGTAGCAAGTATACCACACTAATGCAAGATACTGAACATAAAGAAAAGTATATGAAGGCATGGGGTAGATATGTGAAATTCTATCCTCTAAATCTAGAGATGTGCTAAAATATAAAATACATTTATTATAAAGATATATACATACAAGAAAATTTGCTATATAATTTGAATGTAACCATTTTTTATTTATTTTAATTGCAGTTAGTTAACCTTCAGTATTATATTAGTTTCAGGTATAAAATACAGCAATTCAACAATTCCATGTATCACCCTATACTCATCCCATATTTTATCTTGAGTAGAGGTGGCATTTGATTTTGAAAATACCTTCGCAATTGTGTGAGTATAAAATCCAAACTTCATAGGACATAGCTTTCAAGAGAGCAGTATAACAAAGAGGTGGCTAAAATGTTCTGTATATGTAAAGAACAGAATTTGGAATGTAACAAAAACATGATGAATTTGAGAAATAAAAACAAATGGGTGAATCTGTAAAATGAGAGTTGAGGATAGAGAGAAGTTTTGGGGTGAGATTTGCAAAGTTATGAGTAGATAAAAGAAACCCCAAAGCAGAGATGGTTAAGTTATTTGCTCTATGGTGCTATAAAGAACCATTTCCTATTCCCTCAAATTTTTAGCCGAATCTAGACGTAAAAATACAGCTGACTGAGAGCCACACTTGAGAGTTTCCCCTGTTTTAGGCTATAGTTTGTTCTATTCAGTTATAGCAAATCCATCCCATTCCATTTAGTGTATCACCGCTAAAGATAATCTGTTTTGCTCTGTGATAGCTTTATAGATATTGGAATAATCTGATATGAAAAGTAAAGTTCTCAGTATCATAAGGTTAAAATCTTGTAAGTATAATGGCTTATTTTTTCATATAGGGTGGCTTGCATTTGTAAACATTGCCTAAAGCTAACTTAGTACAATGTCCATGTTCTTGTGCAACTTACTAATAATATTTCTGTGTTTTATTATGTAGGAAAATCTAAATCTACTTTAAATTACAAGTACAAAACTCTTTGGGAATTTAATGAAATATTCTGAAATTATTCCAGAGATAACTGATTTAGAAATAAGCAAATATAAGTAGTTTATTTTCTGTTCAGGTAAACTAGAACATTTTATTTCATTTGCCAGCTTTAAGACTTAGACATCGTGAAGTGAAACTAGCAAGCATCATGTGGGAAAATAACATTAAGAACATTATTTACTCAGTGAAATCTTCAAGGTTCTTTCTTGCCCCAAAAAGAATTGATTTTTTTTTTCCATTTCATTTGTCACTTATACTATATTTTCTTTTCATTTAAACCCTGTTGTGGGGGCACCTGGGTGGCTCAGTCGTTGGGTGGCTGCCTTCGGCTCGGGTCATGATCTCAGGGTCCTGGGATCAAGCCCCACATCGGGCTCTCTGTTCAGCGGGGAGCCTGCTTCCCCCTCTCTCTCTGCCTGCCTCTCCATCTACTTGTGATCTTTCTCTGTGTCAAGTAAATAAAATATTAAACAAACAAACAAAAAACCCTATTGTATATGAAACCAAGTAAGAAATGAAACTGCAGACCTTAGGATTTATACAAAATAATTTCTAGGGTGCCTGGGTGGCTCAGTTAGTTAAGCATCTGCCTTTAGCTCAGATCCTGATTTCAGGGTCCTGGGATCAAGCCCCATATCAGGCACCATGCTCAGTAGGGAGCCTGCTTCTTCCTCTCTTTCTGCCCCTCCCTCTCTGCTCCTGTGCTTGTGCTCTCTCTAATTCTATCTCAAATAAATAAATAAAATTTTTAAAATAACAATAATAATTATTACTATCATTATTATTATTATTTCACTTATGCTTATGAGGAGTTTTCAATACAGAGTAAAACCTCCTAAAATATTTTTAGGTTTTCTAGGTGATAGTTGGTTTGTGAAGTATCCAATGCCAATTAGCAGATAAAACTTTCATAATAGAACAATTGTAATATATCTTGTTATTTTCAAGAGGATTTGCTATACTTACCTCCAAAAAATGAAAAACACTCTTTTATTCATTTCAACTATAGGTTGATATGTTTAGGATACAAGGATTCTTTTTTCCTTGATTAAGCTGAATTATTATTATTTTTTAAAGATTTTATTTATTTGATAGAGATCAGAAGGAGGCAGAGAGGCAGGCAGAGATGGGGGGGTGGAAGCATGTTCTCCACTGAGCAGAGATCCTGATGCAGGGCTCACTCCCAGGACCCTAGGATCATGACCTGAGCTGAAGGCAGAGGCTTTAACCCACTGAGCCACCCAGGTGCTTGATTAAGCTGAATTATTAACACCCCCCACACATGTGTACATGTATGTATTTATATGTGTATATGTATGTATATGTGGGTTAATAAAAATTTTAATTTTAATGTATGCATATGGAGTTAATAAAATTTTAAGCTTAATCAGGTAAAGAGGCTTCCATGTATATTCTCTATGTATATGTGTATGTGTATGTATGTATTTGTGTGTATGAGTTTGTAACCGTTTAATTTTCAAGTATATACTCTATGGCTGAGTTTCATTAGCATGCAGTCCCATCCATTATGTGGATGTGTACAGTATAAGTTATTTTCTCTTTTCTCAAGAAAATTGTAAATTCTCTTGTGAGAATACCTAAGTGACTATGGGAAAAAGAAGAGAAGGTCAGTATATCTGTATCCTAGAAAGAAATAGGGGGAACAGTGGAACCAAGTGTGTATGGAGAGATTGGCAGAACCTTCTAGGCCATGCTAAGTGTTAAGTACTTGTGACTTCTAATTTAATTTTAAAATCTAAAGGATTTAAAATTTTTTGGTGCTTAGACTTTGAAGCATTTGTGAAATTTCCATGTAATGATTTTGGTAGGAAGCTGGATATGAGGACGAGTGCTCAGAAGGGATAACTTAGCTGGAGATAATATTTTCTGGGGTCCTAAGAGTAATTAGTGATGCCCAAGGAGTAGTATAAAAAGTTTAAATACCTCTCAATTGAATTAGGCATGAATTTTTATTTTAAATTATTTTAAAATTTATCAATGGAGTTGCTATAGGTAACTTATATATCCATCCTTTTAATTAATAAAAGTTCTTATACATCTCAGAGTTCTAATTGCCATAAAGCAGTCTCTCTGAACTGCCTGTCCTGTGCCTGTATAGTTTTTTTTATAATTTTCTCAAGTTTTTTTCCCCAAATAATTATAGTTTACATGGAGGGATATTATACTTTATGATGGAAAAACAGCTTAACGGAAGTAAAATTCACATCAGAGAGCTCATAACAGTGGGTCTATGACAAGTTCTTCAACTTTTGTAAGTTAGAGAACTTGATTTGAAGATAGAATAAGCAATTATAGGCAGGTAGTAATCTCCAAAGAATACCATCTATTGGGGCGCCTGGGTGGCTCAGTGGGTTAAAGCCTCTGCCTTCAGCTCAGGTCATGATCCCAGGGTCCTGGGATTGAGCCCTGCATTGGGCTCTCTGCTCATCAGGAGCCTGCTTCCCCCCTTTATCTCTGCCTGTCTCTCTGCCTACTTGTGATCTCTGTCTGTTAAATAAATAAATAAAATCTTAAAAAAAATAAAAAATAAAAAAAAGAATACCATCTACGGTGCAAATTCTTACAGATCAGGGATATATGCAGCTTACGTTACTCCTTTAAATTTCACAAGTCAAGAGAGTGCATTTTCTTTTAAGTTTTGAATATTGGGTTTAATTTAAAAATCAGTGGGTTTAAAAAAACAGATGATAAATAATGTATTATGCTTTAAGGTACCTGCCTAAAACCAGTTAAGCGCCAATTGGCCAAAAAGTGGATCACAGGGTAATAGTGGTATGATAGGCAGCCCCTGAAATGGCCACCAGTCATTTGTACTTGGTGGTATTTACCCCTTTGTTTAAGCCCCTACTCTTAAGTGTAGACTAGACCTAATGATTGATATCTGACAATTTAAATACAGCTGAGGGGCGCCTGGGTGGCTCAGTGGGTTAAAGCCTCTGCTTTCGGCTCAGTTCATGATCCCAGGGTTCTGGGATCGAGCCCTGCATCGGGCTCTCTGCTCAGCTCTCTGCTCTCCTCCTTCCTCTCTCTGCCTGCCTCTCTGCCTACTTGTGATCTCTGTCTGTCAAAAAAAAAAAAAAAAAAAAATTAAATACAGCAGAAATATGTCATTCTGAGATTAGGTTACAAAATGTGACTTTTGTTTTACCTTTCCCAATTTCTCTCTTGCTTGCTCCAAAGAAAATGAAGTTGCCATGTTGTGAGCTGCCCTACAGAGGGACCCATGAGGCAAGGAACAGATGCTTCTTGCCAACAGCCACATGAATTATCATAGAGGTGGATCTTCCCCAAGTCAGATCTTGAGATGGCTACAGCCCTTGATCACAGCCCAGAGACAGAGGACAACGAGTCTACTGCTGAATTCCCAGGCCACGGAAACTGTAAGATCACTTATTATTGCCATTTTAAATTGCTAAATTTTGAAGAGTTTGTTATGCAGGAATATATAACAGGTACAATAAGAAAAAGACAGTTGATTTACAAAAATAAATTGGTTATCAAAAAATAAAGGCAATTGAAGAATGATTTCATCTGCCCTGTTTAAAAACAAAACAAAACAAAACAAAACACAGATACATCTGTATTAAGAGATGTGGCTGTTTTCTTGGCTTCCCCTTATTCAGAATAAGCTAGGTGTGGAGGTAGAAATAGAGATGGGGATATAGAAATATAGAGAGATGTGTATAAATAGGTATTTGTTTTCGTTCTATCATGCTACTTGTTAGTACAGACTGAGGTTGAATATCTATCTGTCATCATCAGGAATATACCATAGTTTGCAATGAAACATCTGAGCCTACAGTGCTGTCCAGCACATACCTGTTTTGTTTAATTTTGTTTTTTTTTCTTAAGTAGTTCCCAAAGCAGTGTGTGTGGTAGGTGGTGGAGAAGGTGTGGCCACTAGCAGCAAACTAGTTCTTCTTTTTTTTTTTTTTTTCCTTTTTATTTCCCTTCATCTATGTGGGTTTTCCAGAACTTATCATTGTCTTTTTGTTTGTTCATTTTGGTTTGGTTTACTGATGATTCTCTAGACTTACCATACTGCGTTGTTCCATTTGGATACTTAAGGCACCTGCCTATTTTGTTTTTAATTAATTAATTCAACAAATATGTATTGAGTCTATCTGCTTTGGCAGCATTTTTCTAAGGTATATAACAGTGAAAAACTTTATAAAAACTCCCTGCCATCACATACACATCCTCATGAGGAAGATAGAGAGTAAACTAATGAAAAGCAAAATGTACATTATGTTATGTGGTAATGAATCCTGTGAAGAAAAATTGAATAAGGAAGCATATAGGTAGCAGTGAAGACTTCACTAGTATGCTGACATTTAAGCAGAAACCTAGAAAGATGAGGCAATGATTGGGTCATGGATACAAGAAGAAAGGACGTTTAAGTTTGAGAGAATGGCAAGTGCAAAGACCCTTTGGTGGAAACATCTTCATTATATTATTACTCTTTTATGGAAGTTTGGATACGAAACAATGTGCCAGGGAGAGAGTGGTAGTAGTTAATATCTGACAGCCACTGTTCTGTTTAAATACTACGTTGTATTTAACTGTATTCATTTTTAAAAAATATTTTATGAAAACTCTTGAGGATGTTGGGTGGTCTGACATGCTTACACTTATATTTTAAAAGTAATAGTATTACTGTAGCATTGAGAATAGGTCCTGAGGGTATGATGGTAGCTGGAGCACATGGATAGACATAGTGGAAGTATTGTGTTGTTATATGATGGACTTATTTTGAAAGCAGATTTATTCTGAAAGATTGGTGTAGACTGAGAGAGATAGGAAGGAGAGGAAATACTTCAATTTTTTTTGCAAATAAAAGATTACTTTTTGAAAGAATTACAATAGACTGAGAAGGAAGACTAGGTTTGGATAAAAAGTGAAAGTTTGGATTTTGGTGTTTTCGTTGTAAGAGGCCAATTCGACATACAAGTGGAGATATTGGAAGCTTTGGATAAATGTTCCTGAAGTATAGGGGAGAAGTATAGCTAGAGACCTGTATTTGGGAGTCATTATTAATGTATATTAATGATTTTTAAAGCCATAAGACTAGATATCATAACTAAAGAATGAATTGAGTGAAGTCAGGGAAGTTAAGAGGTCTAAAACTTGAGCCTCAGGGTATTCCACCATTTAAAAAGCAAGGAGAAAAGAAGGAACTAACAAAAGGCACTGAGGAGAATGATTAATGAGTCTGGAATAAAATCAGAGTAGAATGTCCCTTAGCCAAATAAAAAAAAAATCATGTAATCAATTGTGTTAATTGCTGCTGACCAAGTAAGATGAAGACTGAGAATAGACAATTAGATATAACAATGTTGAGATCACTGGTAACCTTGACAAGAATGATTTCATTAAAGTTGTGGGTTAAGGGTCAGATTCAAATTGCTGGTGCAAGAGTGGGAAGAGAAGAACAGGAGGGGTGAAGGAAAAGTGATGTAGTAGTTAGATGAGTACTGGTCCTGGGTCCAGAGAAAAGAATTACGATGAAAGAGATCACACATACACAGATTGGCTGGAGAGATTCTTCAGTGATGGAAAATGTTGGTGTTTATCGCAAAGACGCACATACTTTATGGAGCAGTAACAGGAGAGAAGGAGGAAAATCCTGTCATAGATGCAGTGGGAGAGCAGAGTGAGTGTGGAGTGCAAGGTTGACAGCTGACAGTCAAAAGACCTTAGAAGTTTGAAAAGAGGTGAGGAAAGGTGACATGTGATTTAGTAGGCTGGGAAAATACAGAATGATTACTATGGCAGCACTTAGGAAAATTTGAAGTTTTTATAAATCTACAGTGAGGAGAGTTGGCATGTGTGTGAGTGCCACAGCTTCCCTTTAGTGGTGGGTTTTGATTTTGTTAGCTTGGTAGAGGAATGTCGAGTGTGATACATAGGCAGATGCAGGAAAATGATAGTGATTCAGTGGTTTTGAGGTGTGGCAGGTAGATAGGATGCAAGCAGACAATGGCAAAGGAATTGAAGATCTCCTGAGTGGAGTAATTTGACAATGGGATTTCAGCTTGCAAGGAAGGGCAGTCATGACTTGGAACAGTGAAGCAATCCTGAAACTTTGGTAGAATAAATGTAGTTTTGGTCCCAGAAGGTCACATAAAATTTGGATACAGGATACTCTCAAGAGCAAGCTGTAACATTAAGAGGTACTGGTTGGAGAGTGTGATGCTTGTAATGAAGATGGTGGAGTTAGAGGTAAAAATACCTCTAGTGAATGCACATGGAAGCAGAGCAGAGAGCAGGATTCATGGAGCAGAAGAGGTCAAGATCCAGAGATGACATTTCCAAATGTGACTACAAAAGCAGTGAGAGATTTGATTCAGTTCTGTCCTTAAGTGTAAGGTTTTGTTTAAAGGTACCATGATGGTATAATCACCATGTGGGCAGGCTTTAAAGTAAATGACATAAGTCTGAGGCACATGGGTCAGCCACTTAATCTCTCTGTATCTAACTTTTTTCATCTGTAAAATCGAGTTAAAAAAATAACACCTAATTCTAGGGTGCCTGGATATCTTAGTTAGTTAAGTGTCCAACTCTTGATTTCAGCTCAGGTCTTGATGTCAGGGTCATGAGACTGAGCCCCACATGGGGGTCCATGCTGAGCATAGAGTCCATTAGAGATGCTCTCCTTCTGCCCTTCCCACTTGTTCTCTCCCCCTCTCTCTCTCTCTTTCAAATAAATAAATAAATCTTAAAAAACAAAAAACATCTAACTCGGGATGAGGATAAAAAATGAAAACATTAATGCCACTGAGCTGCCCAAGCCACCCACCCCCTGAGAGCACAAAGCTCTCAGGAAATAACAATTATATTTTTAGCACTGTTAGGATTTCTCAAATGAGTTCAGTTCATGTAGCAGACATTCTGAAAGGAAAAGTTTTATCCACAATGAGATAAAGCCTCCTGGTGCTATTTTACATTCTCAAATTCAAGCCCTTTCTAATGATCTTCAGTGTGAACAATTAGAAATATAGTAACTTCATAAAGATTTTAGTATTACTCTCATTGGCAAATGTTGAATAAACCAGTACTCTAGATTTGTTAGTTTTTTGCATATGCTACAGGTAACTTTGGAGCAAAGTAAATAGTAATAATGGGAAAAGTTGGGTTTGGGAGTAAAGAATTTTGGCTTTAAAATGAAATAAAAAAGAATCTGCAATGGGGTTTGGGATAGAAGACAAATTTAGTGTCCAACCTGTATGGGTTTCTTCAGTGTTCTAGGGTTAAAGAATAGCTAGCTAGAGGCACACCAAGGTGAGTTTTCCATAGTTGACTATACTGCTTTATATAATAATAGATAAAAATTCAGTGGTTAGTAAATCTATTAAATATCATAGGCTTAGTTTTTCTAAAATAAATGTTCTATTGTGTTCATAAAGACACAGTTTCTTCAGTTACATTAAAGGATTAGCACATATTTAAAAGGTATCCATATCCTAAATTGCATATTACCTAACAAAGACATCCAATTCCAAAAATGCATTGAAGTAGTCTAATTTGAATAAACAAGAAATTATATTTACATATTAAATTTTAGTGTATGTTACATTGATACATAAATTATAAGCATGTAAGAAATTTCTTTTCTATTATATTTCCTGAGGGATCCCATAACTTAAGCCCCTTAAGGACTGACACCAAAATCATATATAGTTTACTATTGTACTTTCTATTAATTGAAAAGTTTGAGGTGTTTCTAAAAATATATTTCATCCTCTCAGAGGGGAAATATATTGTAATAATGAGAGTTTCCCTCCTGGAGAATCCCAAGCCTCTAGCATATTTTATATTAAATCTCAAGATCATGAAAAGGAAGGATCTGATTAATTTTAATTATTGTGAAGAGCAAAAAGATATGGATGATTCCTAAGGCAAACAGTGTTCTAATCAAACTGAAATAATCATATTAAATCTAATGCCTAGGAAACCAGAAAGCATTCAACACAGTTTGAGAAGTATGGAGGTAACTTTTGACAGTACCTCCAGGTATGATTTAATAGAGGATACAAAGTAAATCAAGTTCTAAAACTCTTTGAGTGGGAAAACACAATCTGAGTTAAGATATGGAAATTTATTGGTAAAAGTAAACACTAAATGTTCAGATTCTTCAAGTGCCAAAGGAAAATGAAAGGCATGAATATCTCAAAAGGTGCTCTATCTATTATTACCCAAGGTAGTTGATGTTATAAATCAATATATGTATTGATCATTTGAAAACTGTTTTTGTTTCCATTAACCTGTTAACAGATCAATCAGCTGATATTATTATTCCTGTTCCTGGGACACTAAAATTAATCTCCTTACCTATCTAATGTTTTTGCTTACTAAGTATTAAATCCAAAGTTTAGCTCAATAGGAGCTTGGCTAGAATGAACAGCTAGAAGCCATTTTCATAATAATAATGTTGTTCAAATCATCATCATTGTTATATAAATCATATATAAATTATATATGTTATATAAATGATATATAAATTATATATCCGATTATATAAATATCGGAGAATCACTGATTATTTCACCAATTTTTTCTTGATCTATTACATCTTTTACATTTTCTACTCTATAGTTATAAATTCTTTATATTACTCTGTTTGTATTTTAATTAATTAAATAAAGGTTATGCATATACATATATAAAAGTTTTATGGTGCTAAAAGGCATATAGTAATAGGAGTGATTTTTTGTATTTTCCATTCCTACCCATAATACTATTCTCAGAATCAATGACTGTCAATCCCATTAGATATTTACCATAGAATTCATCACATGATTCTAAAAATGTGCTTATTTTTCTAATCTACTGTGATTTGCGGATATTTATTGAATTTTTATTATGACAGATAATGAATTAACTTAAGTATACTACTACTATTACCTTTTTCTTCCTTCACTCCCTTTATTTATTGCATAATATTTAGATAAATAAATGGTGAGTGTTTCATTTTTATAATTATGGAAATATTTTATCATTTCTGAGCCCATTAGTGTTAGATGAGTTAATAATTCCTGTTTTCTACATATTTGAAATTATGAGTATATATTTCCATATAATCAAGTACAATTTTTTTCCCCAGAATAGTTGCCTTATGGTCTCTTTCATTTTATATTACAAACTAAACTAATTTATTAAAGCCTGTGGCATGGCTCTTGTCCAAGGACTTTGAGCTGGATTAACTTTCCAGTTTCTTTGCTCTATGGCCTAATTTTGCTGAAGCTTATTTCTCAATTGTTTTCTTCAAAATAGTTTATGACTTAGATATGTTTTGAGATTTTTTATGTTTGAAGATAAATTTACTGATAAATTACTGATAATTTACTGATAAATTTATCCACCCTTGATGGATATTGGCTGGGTATTGTTCACTCAGTTTTCTAGCATATGGTGGTGATGCAGAGAAATTAGATACCACACTGAACTCTATACCTTTGTAAATTTATTTTTTCATGGTAACATATTCCAATATATTTTCATTAGTATGCAAGAACGTTTTTGGAATTTTGAATAGTTTATGTTTCTTGTTTTTAAAAGGCATTTGTTAAATATTGGACTTTCAGGATTTATCTATTACATTATACAATTTAATTTTCTTATTTTTGGTATATTAGTGATTTGATTTGTTTTCCAACAGCAAAACAAAACATGCACAGCTATCTAGGAGAAAACTACATGACAAAAGTAGGAAATGGAATTGAGAACAGGGCATCCAATAGATTTGAGAAACAAGTACTAAATTCTCCACTAAGGGTTCACTGGAAAGTACCATGGGCCAATTTGCAAACAGCAGTGGAAACTGGGAGATGTTTTTGCAAACCACAGTGCACACACAAGTGCAAACAGTGTAAAGTAGTCTCCAGTAAATGAATCAGATCCAGCCCTGTAAACTCAAAATTAACAAATCAGAGTATCTTTCTGATAACTTCCATTCTAAATGACTGCAAAAATAAGATCAAAGCAAAACAATAATCTAAATGAAAGTGGGTAATAGAGGGGCACCTGGGTGGCTCAGTCTTTAAGCATCTGCCTTTGGCTTAGGTCATGATCCCATGGTCCTGGGATTGAGCCCTGCATCAGGCTCCCTGCTCCCTGGAAAACCTGCTTCTCCCTCTCCCACTCCCCCTGCTTGTGTTTCCTCTCTTGCTATGTCTCTCTCTGTCCAATAAATAAATAAAATCTTTAAAAAAAAAAAAAAAAAAAAAAGGATGGGCTTGGAGGAGCCTGGCTAGAGATTGGTCAAGATAAGAATCTTTGTTAATATATGTAGGAAGTTTGTATTTGAAACAGAGAGCAAAATACAGCAATGAGGAAAGAATGAAAAATTCCACAGGAGTTATTAGAAAGAGTGGATATTTTTAAAAAGAAGAAAAGAAGAGACTAATGTCCTCATCTCCACTGAGGAAAATTATGAAAATTCTTATATAAATGAATATATATTAAAATCAGAGCAAAATATAGGAAAATAATTATTTGTAGGAATATAGGAAGATTCTCTTATTATAAATTCAAGGAAGAAAAATTGTATCAAAATATGAAGAAACAAGACATGAAGAAAGAAGCTCAAATATATAATGTATTATGCCAAAAAATAAATGAATCGTAGATTATAAAAATGCAAGAAAGCTAACTGATTTTTTACTGTATAAATAACAACTTAGGAAAATTTCAAAATATAGATAACTTACAAAAATAAACCAATTAACATTATTAGTAATCAGAAAAATGCAGAATTTTCCATTTTCTACCATTCATATCAGTGCCTGTTTAAAGCAAAAAAAAAAAAAAAATAGTATTCAGTAATCATCAAAACTGAATAAAATTCAGTGAAATGAAGAGCCAAACAATGATAGTGAAGGCATAAGTTGTTTCAGTTTTCTTTAAAACCATTTTTTGGTGGGGAGCGGCAGGGTGGCTCAGTTGGTTAAGTGTGTGACTCTTGATTTTGGTTCAGGTCATGATCTCAGCGTCGTGAGATCAAGCCCATGTTCCGCTCCGCACTCAGTGGGACATCTACTTGACATTCTTTCCCTCTGTCTCTTCATCCCCTGCTTGTGCATGCCTGCTCACACACACTTTCCCTCTCCCTCTCTAAAAATAAAATAAATCTTAAGAAAAATCAACTTTTCTTTTTTAATTTTAATTTTTCTCTATTGATGGGGCAACATTTACTTTTCATAATCCACTTCTCAAAATCTAGTTTGAGGAAATAATCACAGATGATTTTTTCAAAGATGATCATTCTAACATTCTTCTTTATTGAGAAAATAGAAGCACTTTAAATACACATGTTTTTATGTAACAAAACTGCCATATAATGTCTTATACCCTCATTTAGTGCTATTTCTGTCATTGAAGACCATCCATTACTATTCTCTGTATGCCTTTCCTCATGGCCGCATGTTGTTCTCACTTCCTTCTTGTCTCCACTAAAGAGCCCGTTAACAGAATGACCTTTCTTGACCTCTCCTTGTGTGAAAAGCATCACCCTTTTTACAGTCTTCAGGCCTTTTACAGTGTCCTTACCCATTTTTTTTTTTTTTACACAGAAAATGGAACTTAACATTATACATCAAGTTATTTTATATACTTACTGTTTATTGTCTGTCTTCTCCAGTAGAATGTAAACTGCTTGAAAGTAAAGATAGTTTTATTCGAAGTCGTGATCCCATGCCAGTGATTATGCCAATACCTGGTAGTTGTTCACTAAATATTAGTGAATGGATACAGAAGAATTTTTTAAAAATAAAGATTCTATTTATTTATTTGAGAGACAGAGAGAATACAGGCAGGGAGGAGGCACAGAAGGAGAGGGAGAAGCAGACTCCCTGCTGAGCAGGGATCCTGATATAGGGCTTGATCGCAGGACCCTGGGGTCATGACCGGAACTGACGGCAGATGCTAATGACTGAGCAACACAGGTGTCCCTCTTTTTTTTTTTTTTTTTTTTTTAAGATTTGTTTATTTTTTAAGAGAGAGAGAGAGAGAGAGCATGCAAGTAGGACTAGGGACAGAGGGAGAGGGAGGCAAGCAGACTCCCACTGAACAGGGGGCCTGACTCGGTCCTCAATCCTAAAACCCCGAGATCATGACCTGAGCTGAAATCAAGAGTGGGACACTTAACTGACTGCACCACACAGGCCCCTTAGAATCTTATTAATGAACCTCCTCCAGCTTACTTTGTGCTTAAAACATCTGATAAACACTAAAAATGTTATTATATCTCTAAATTGACACTAAAATCTCAAATATATCTTATCAACTAAAATTTAGGAAAACATGTAAGTGACCCTTGTTTGTTATAGTCTCTTATGGATAAGAGAATACTAAAAAACAAAATAAGCCATTACTACCGCAACTTCTAGGAAAATTGTGAATAATTGAGTCTTTTTGATAGTTCTCTTTCTCATTTAAGTACAGGAAGTTGATACTCTCGATAATTTTCAGTCTTATGTAAGTTTGACTTATATGAGTTATTCTTTCTGAATTTAGGCATTTCCAAGTTCCAAGAAACTTACCTTTTTTCAGATAAGGTACAACTGAAGACGGATCAAGGAGGGCTGACTTCTAGTAAATAAGTTCATATTCATATGCACAAAGGGCTAAGAATTACAAAGGATTCTGAGCAATGTATAATATTAATAACATATAGCACATATCTTTCAAGTAGTATGCCCTCAAATATTTGTGCAAGATTTACATTTGAAATTAAGAATTTATATTTTTGCAATGTTCCTTTAGTGGGGCTACTGTATTTAATTTGAAAAAGAAGTTATAATCACTATTCGTAGTGTTGTATATGTGTGTGTGTGTATCCATGCATGTTTGTTCTTCTTTTAAATATATTTACCTAATATATAAACAAATGTATTAGAAAAAACTGTTGGATTCCCCCCCTGAATTAGAGTTGTTCCTGCCAACAACCCAAGAAATAGATAGATTTAAGTTCCCTTGAATAAATAAATTGTATCCCCTGAATAGACTCACCTGAAACCCAAGTATAGAGCTGAGAGTGAGTTGACTAAAGCACAGAGATACTGTTTCTCTTTCTAAACTCCTTCAAGTTCAGCAAACTTCACATTCACTTGTTTTGCAAAATGTCATTTCACAGACCAATCTTGCAAGCGATACGGGTTTGACTTAATAGGGATATTATAATTGATTAACTTATAAATTGTCCTCTTGTATCCAGGGTCAGTCTCGATTACTCCATACCTGCTATGTGAATTGGGCAACCCTTACTTTTTGTCGGCATGGCAGAATTATTGCATCATGCAATTTACAGTCATAAAAACTCTTTGTTATTTGTAATAACAAATTACAAATATTTTGAGAGAAGTCATTTTCATTTATTCTTTAAATCATTGGGATCTGTATTCATTTCTGTCAAAGACCTATGTACCAAAAATGCCTTTTAAAAAATAGAAAACTAACTTACCAACCAGTTATTTTACCAGCTTAAAGAAGACAGGCAGGATCAGGTTTGTACTTCCATTAGTCTTAAAAGGCCTGTGATTGGGCCTGGAATAAATTGTAAAATAAATGGTCAGAGAACATCGGATACCTGGATAATACAGTGGTCTTGCACACAATTAGTCATTTTGATGAATATTTATAAATCCCTGTGTATTTAACATTAGTATATTATATTTTGAGTGGAAAATAGCTGTGTGTTTCAGATGGCAAAGTTTCGTGTGTCAGTGGAGGTCCCTGGGTGCTTGTAAGTCCTTGCACTAGAAATGCATCTGGAGTGCAGTTGTTTGTTATGTAAAACTCTTGAGAGCGTGAATTTGTGACTACAGCATTTCCTAGCCTCTTCCGAAATATATAAATCTCTCAAAGGCAAATTGTCATCTACTCTTAAATGAATATGCGAGGTTACCGGTGCAAGCAGTCCTCCTCCTAAGATGATGAAGATTTTAGAATACATAAGGAGTTTCTGCCGTGCATTCCTGTGTGTTGCATCTGAGCAAGTTTATCTGGCCTCCTTCTGTGAAGGACTTTCGATTTTGATTTCTGAGTCTAAAATATATCCTCATCTTTGGAAATCGTCTTATTATTGAGATTATTTTAATAATGCCATCTGTCTTCCTTTTCCATTGAAAAATTAAATCTATATTCAATTACTTGTGGTATTTTTCATTGTTTAACTGTGTCATTATCTATTTCCTCTTACTTATCTACTTGAAAATAAATATAGATCTTCTTATCTTAGGTCTGTAGTGGTCTCATCATGCTCAAATGAATTTCAGAAAGCTGGTGGTTTTCCTTTTCCTTTCATCAATAAGCTGATACTTTTCAAAAAATCATATTATTAAAGAATATAGTTCACTTTAACTTTTCATTACTCAAAGTTTTCATCCTACCTTCTTTCAACATCTGCTAATAACTTTTAATGTCCTGTGGCTATTTTTAAAAAGTTTAGAATTGAGGATTTCTCACTCTTTCTCTCTCTCCTATTTCTGTAGCATAAAATTATTATTATACCACAGTAATCGAAGATCTTATATCTCTTAGAGTCATGTTATTCAAGTCATAATATTATTTTTATGGACCTATCCATATGCTAAAAACATATGGTTTCTTCATTTCTCTCCACATATATGTTTCTTTGTTATAAAAATTATTATATGGATATATATTTATAAATAGAGATATATAGATAATACACTAAATTTATATGTCTTGCTTTCTGCCTAATACTGCAAATAGCACTTAATTCAGAACAACTGTTAAAGTAGCTACATGATGCTTTTATTTTTCAAATATACTAGAAAGGTTTCTTACTGACTTAAGGCACTACTGCTATCTCTACCATAAAACTCAGCATTGTGCTCAAGTGAGATTCTGTTGTCTCCTTTGCCACTTGGCTTAATGAAATATTTAAGGGGACATGCAGAGTATTTCAGAATTTCCCTTATGATTTTCCTTGAATCCACCCCAGTGTATTCATAATCAGACTAATAGTGCTTTTCTGCTCGAAACATTGCAAGAACGTCATATCATCCTTGGAATAATATCCAAAATCCTTATAATGGTTTTATTTGGTAGGTCTTATAGGATATTATCTCTGCCAATTTTTCAAATTCCCAACCATGTTTCCCTGGTATATTTCTTATGTATTACATCTAAAATCTTGACCAGACTTCTTTGTGCAACTTTTTAATCTTTGTCAAACATACCAACCTGATTCATGCTTTATAACCTTACCATTATTGTTTTCTTTACATGAAATTCTGCCTAACTTCCCTATCTCTTAACTTGCTCGTTTCTTCACATTATTTTTATCTTTGCTCATGTAAAAAGCATATATAATGTTTTTCTGAGAGAGAGATCTTTACCTCGTGTCTTTGTCTGCTTGGGGTGCTGTAACTACATCATATCATAAGACTGGGTGGGTTAACCAACGAAATGCCTTTTCTCATGGTTCTAGATGATGGGAAGTTCAAGTTCAAATGCTGCTGGCAAATTTGGTTCCTGGTGGACAATTTATTCATGGCTTATAGATAATTGCCTTCTTGCTAAGACCATTCTCAGATGGTCTTTCCTTAGTGCCTTGGCACAAAGAAGGAGAGCAAACTCTGTTTTCTCTTTTTTATAAGGACACTCACTAATCATTGCATCAAGGCTCCACACTCATGACTACATTTAACCTGAATTACTTCCTTGGAGTCCCCACCTGCAAATATAGCCACACTGGAGGTTAAGACTTCAACATATGGATTTGGGAGGGATGCAAATGTCATACTATTACTAAAATAGTATGGTTCTTCATCTACTGTTCTGTATCCCCTATTCTTCTGTGATTCTTGTACTGAATTCAAAACTATTTAAAATGCTACTACAGGACGCCTGGATGGCTCAGTCTGCTAAGCATCTGACTCTTGATTTCAGCTCAGGTCATGATCTCAGGGTCTCATGACCCTAGGAATGAGCCCCGCATCATGCTCTGCACTCAGTAGGGAGTTGGCTTGAGAGTCTCTCTCCCACTCTGTTCCTTCCACCCCCACTCCACTCTCTAAAATAAATAAATCTTTAAAAAAATAAAATGGTAGTATATATTTGTTTTCTTGTTTATGAAATCTCAATGAATTCAGACATTTTGTCATATTTTTAAAATTCATTTTCCTAGGATCTGGTACTTGTTAAGCATTTATTATTTTGGAATAACTAAATGTTTCAAGAACAAATGAATCCATTATGGAATAATAATAGAGTCAATAAAATTTAGGAAACAGAGACATGTTTGAAACATGCCATGAAACATCAGAATGTCATGGCTCTAGTTGAACTTGGGCACTTCTTAAGCCTATGACTTTCCTCTTAATTCAAATTTGTGTTAGTAATATCTAGGGCAACCTGGGTGGCTCAGTTGGTTAAGGAGCTAACTATTGATTGCAGCTCAGGTCATGATCTCTAGGTCCTGATAGAGTGGGGAGTCTGCTGTAGGATTTTCTCTTTCCCTCTGCTGTTCCCCTACCCAACTTGTACCCTCAAACTTTCTTTCTCTCTCTCTCTAAAATAAATAAATTTTTAAAAATAATAATAATATCTAAGTCTCTGTTGGATTTCCCAAGTAGAACAGAGGGTTGGAGATGTCATTATATGATTTGTATTTATCAAAATTTTTTTTTGTATTGAAGTAGTTAGTATTCAAAGCAGCATGGAGATTTTATTCATTTTTACTTACAAATGAGATCTTGTAAGAATAAGTGAGTCATGAAAGCTCCCATCATTCCTATTTCAGACAATTTGTGTTACTCATATTTCTTTTAGGAAACTCTTCCAACTCTTTAAGAATTGTTTCTACGTAACTCTATTTCAGGGAGTGAACAATATATCCACCTTGATGATTATAGGATACAAACATATCCTTATATAATTATAGAGCACTTAAAGTGTAAGTACCCATTGGACAGAGGTAACTGAGTAAAATTACATAAGAAACTGTTAAACAATTTCTGTAGAGTTTTATCGACCAGAATATTGGTGTTTTCAAAGAATGCATTTTTATTTAGAGACCTTTGTTTGTTTTGTCTTGTCTCAGCATTGGTTTTGTATTTGTTCTCATTGCTCTGTATTGCCTGCATGCCTAAAGAATAATGGTGTCCCTTCTTCACTTTTGCCCTCATGTAATATGAGCCAAATTAACCAATCCAAAATACACATAATGCATATGATAATCTATTTTTTCCTCCAGGATCCTACAGTGCACTCACTAGATGGAGAGGGTGCTTGGGAACAACCATTAGGATAAAATAATTAGATCTGATATGATTATGGACCCCTTAAATCTGTGACAGTTTCATCTCTTAGTCCATTGATTTCAGAGAACAGCTTCTGGTACTTAAAAAAAAGCTACATTTTCAGTGGATATTGGAAATGATGTCAAGGAAAGCCACTCCTCTAAACATCACTTCTAACCTTCAATACCTCATTATTGACCAGATGCTGGCTCATTCATTCAAATTACTTAATTGAACAATTCAAGTCCAAGAATAATGTAGACAAATTAATTTAGTGACTGTCAATGGCTGACATTCCCTGTGAAACTTTAGAAACTTTCTGTATAATTTGTAATAATACTCAGTTGACCCATTTTAAAAACTCATTATTTGAGTGAACATTACCTTGAATTCCGCTTTCAAATACCATTGTGTTTTATAGTCATTTATGTTTTCTTTTCCTTATTGACATAGGGTTTTACTCTTCTTTTCATATCTTGAATCTATTCATCTTATGAAATTTATTTTGCCTTTATTGTTTAATAGTATGGGTTCAGCTTCACCTTCTAAACCAACATTTTTACAGAAGTATTTGGTATCAGAATTTCAGAGGAGAGACAGGGCATACGATACTTCCCATGTAAGAAATTATGGAAAAAGAAAGAAAATTTTTATTGCACACCCAACTAAAAGATAAAGTGCCCTCCAGTCTCCCAATTATAAAAGATACAATCTCAGCTACAACAGTAGATTTGCAATCAAATCCACACTGAAAACTGAGTGTTGAGATCATCATCCATTTCCAAATTCCTTTTAGTTTGTATTTATAGAGAATTCACAAAGAATTAAAAACTTAAAAAAAAGGACCACCTAGGAAGCACAGTTGGTTAAGTGCTGGACTCTTGATGTGGGCTCAGGACATGATCCTCAGGGTCATAGGTCAAGCTGGCATGAGATTCTGCACTGAGTGGGGAGTCTCCTTGAGACACTCTTTTCTCCATACCCCTCATCTCTCTAAAACAAATAAATGAATCTTAAGAAAAATACTTAGAAAAATTTTTCTTATTCAAAATACATCATTCTTTAGAAAAGTGCTTAAAGCTAAAGGAAAATAATCCATCTTTTTTTTTCTTTCAGATTTAACTTGTCTTTTAACTCTCAGAGACATAAATGATATAACCATTCTTTTATAAAATCAACAATTTCCTAAGAATATCCTGCATAAATAAAATACTTTATGTAAAGTATATGTGTACCATATTTAAGAAAGTTCTTTGAGCTTTTAGTAGGACATTTTATAGCAAATTAAGTTTGAAGTTATAAGATAAAGAAATATGCCTAAAATAAAAGTATATTGATAAAATAACAATAAAAGAGAATCCTAGCAAATAACTAAAATAAAAATGGCATAATTTTAAGGTTGTCTGATTCAGTAAATTTTAAACTCTTTATAATACTGTATGAGAAAATTTATGTAAATCCCTAGTAATGCAAAGAAATCTAGAGTGGCAGAAGGAGAGAGACTGCTTGCAGAACTGGATTGGGGAGTTGAGGATAGGTGGGAAGGAGAAATTAGAAAGGGTATAAAGAAACTTGGGGAGTATGCTACATGTTTGTGATTTTGGTGATGGTTTTGCAGATACATGCATATGTCAGATTGTCAAATTGTACCCTTTAAATTGGTGCAATTAATTGTCTATAAATTATACCTCAATGAAGCTGGAAAAACACATGCACAGCAAAATTGGCACAACTAAAAGGAGAAATAAATCTATAAATAGATTGGGAGGCTTTAATCTCTCTCAGTAGTTACTAAAACAAGCAGATGATACACGAGTAAAAGATAGATGATTTGAAAACCATTTAATCAAAATGACCTTATGAAAATACAAAGGACATTGTATTTTACGGAATGAAAAATAAAAAAGAATACATTCTTAATTACACATAAAAGATTTATCAAAATTAACCATAAACTGGCCTGTATGGCATCAATGGTGAGTTCCTTTAAGTATTTAAGAAAATTTTATATCAGTTTTACATAGAGTATTTCAGGAACATAGAAAGTAAACATGTAAGAACTAGTTAAATGAAGCAACTATAACTAAATCAAAATCTGGTGATATTTTTTGCCAGAATTCTACCACAGAGAATTATTAAACATCCATTATTCCATGAACATACAGTTACAAAAATGCTGATAAAAATAGGATCAAAACAAATTAATATAAAACAACAGGGGTTTGAACAAGATTTATTTGCAAAGTGAACAATCTTCAAAAATCATATCTTATGTATTTATCACATTAACATGGAAAAAAGGTGAAAACTTAGGTTGTTATCTTGATAGAATCAGTAAAAAACTTTTAACAAATTTTAACACTGATTTGTAGTTAAAAAATTGGAAGTTAAAAAAATTAAACATTTTAAAAATTGGAAAAATTAGAATAAAAGACAGTTTTGTTAGTGAAACCTAGAACATATATATTAACATGGTTTATTGGATAAATATATCTGAGGTCATCAATTTTTTACAATAATGTGTTAAAGTTCCCAGATATTGTAATAAGGTGATAAAATTTTTTAAATATCAAATTTTTAGATGAAATGACTGTGTAAAAAATGAAACTTCAGATAAATATCTATCTATTGCCAGAAACCATAAACTATTTAAGAATAATCTTAGGAAAAATGTCTTCTGAGTCTGTATATTTTAAAGTACAAAATGTTGACAGAAATGTTATTGAAGAATAATTAAATATACTAAAGGGCATTTATTCCTCTTGAATTAAAAACCTGATTTAAAGATGGCATCTAACTACTAGTAGTCCTTGTATTTTTCACATCAGGCCCACACAGAAAAAATACAAAGGAATAATTGCCAGTTTTACAAAAGAAAGTTCTTAGTGAATGATGAAATAGGAAATATACATAAAACATACTAAAAATTATTCAGCCTTAAAAAAGAAAAAATCCTGCCATTTGCAAGAACATGGATAAAACTGGAGAGCATTATGCTCAGTGAAATAACAAGGAACAGAATGACAAATATTACTTGCTACAACTTACGTGAGGAATCTAAAAAAGTCAAAGTAAAAGCAGAATGTTGCTTAGGGCTGGAGGAGGTAGGCAGGGGAGATAGGAAGTTACTAGTCAAAGGGTACAAAGTTTTGATAAAGGCAAGAATGAGGCCTAGAAATCTACTGTACCCCATAAGGCCTGTAGTTAATAATATTGCATTATATAATTTAAAAAATTGCTAAGCATATAGGTCTTACATTGAATGGTTTTTATTGGATAAAAAATAATAAAGAGGACAAGAAGAAACTTTAGAAATGATGGATATGATTATGGCATAGATTGTAGTTATGATTTTACTTATGTATATTATCTACAAACTTGGGATAATTGTTCTGTGTTCTGGAACTTTACAGTCTTGAGTTCTCTTTCAGGACAAAGATTTTTGAAACTTAATCAGTTTGGTTTGTTTTTTTAATGATAGCACTCCCTTTATGGTGTAATAAATATTAAACAGTCTAACCACTGTAATATATGTGAAGAGTGCACCTGGAAGAAGACAGAGATTGGTAGGCAGTGGGAAATAATAGAAGAATATACCTTTTTGTTGATGCATCTAAAATACTGTACACACATACACAAGCCATATGCAAAATACTCTATGTATTTATTCTATTGAAAATTATTAAATCACTTCTGAGTGTTAGATGTCTACAATGCAGGAAGATTATAATATAGTAGTTGTATTTACATACAATATATGGATGCTGAGTATGAGGGATGTCTGTCACAGATTGGTCAGAATATTTTTCGCCCCACATTCTATTTTGAGAGATAACTAGCCCATCAAATGAAGGTGAGTATTTCTTTCCTCCTTAAGCTGATCTTTTAACATATTTGACAGCATATTGAGGAGTGATACCGTGTCACTCTTAAGGCTGGATTTTAGGAGAACCACAGTTCCTGCCTTAGCATCTTGAGATTTTCCTTCTTGGAGACTACATTCACCCAAAGGGGCTGACATGTTAGAGAACAGAAGCTTCTGGCTGTCTCAGTTGAGACCCAGTGGACAGCTAGCACCAGCTACACAAGTGAATTCATTTTCAAACCTCTAGATATGCAGAGTCCCAGCTGAAACCAAGCGAAGATTAAGAACTGCTTGGTCAACTCACAGAATCATGAGAAGAAATAAATGTTTATTATTTGTGCTCCTAAATTTTGGAGTGATTTGTTATACATCAAGAGATAACCAAACAAGTCCTGAAGTCATAGCTCTGTCTTAAAAAAGTGCAATGAAATATTTTCATGGAGAAAGTATTTTAGGGGGACCTGGGTGGCTCAGTCAGTTAAACATCTGCTTTCGGCTCAGGTCATGATCCCAGGGTCCTGGGATCAAGCCCTGCATTGGGTTCCCTGCTCAGCAGGAAGCCTACTTCTCCCTCTCCCACTTCCCCTGCTTGTGTCTCTCTCTTTGTCAAATAAAATCTTTTAAAAAATTAAATTTAAAAATTTAAATTAAAATAAAGAAAGTATTTTAGAAAACTGTTTTGTATATTTATCTTCCTCTGCTATTTTCTATCTCTTACCACCCATTTTAAAATATGTATTATTTAAACCAGGGGTCAGGAGACCATAGCTCACAAAATTGTTATGGGTTGAACTGTGTCTCCTAAAGATATGCTGGAGTCCTAATGCACAGAACCCATGAATATGACCTTATTTAGAAATAGGGTATCCAGTTGAGATGAGTTCTGGGTTAGGTTGAGTGGTATCTTTATGAGAAGAGAAGAGACACAAGGAGCACACCATGTAACAATGGATACAGACTGGAGAGATATTTCAAGAAGCAAAGAAATGCCAGAGATTGTTGGCAACTACCAGAAGCTAGGAGAGAGGCATGGAAGTGATTCTTCTTCAGAGTGCCTAAAAGAAACCAACCCAGCTGAAACCTTGATGTCAGACCTATAGGCCACAAAATTGTGAGAGGAATAAGCCACCAGAGGTGTAGTGATTTGTTATGATACAGAGCCAAATGCAGCCTACCACCTGTTTTTATAAATCATATTTTATTGTAGTCCAGCCAGTTAATTCATTTGTATACTGTTTGTGGCTGCTTTCAAGCTACAATGGAAGAGTTGAATAGTTGCCATAGAAATCATATGACCTGCGAGAGTGTGTGTGTGTGTGTGTCTATCACCTATTATGTCATGGATCTTTTCTGAACACAATGGCATAAAACTAGAAATCAGCCACAAGAAAAATCTGGCAGAAAGAAATACATGGACGTCAAATAACATGCTACTAAACAATGAATGAGTCAACCGAAACATCAGAGGAGATAAAAAATATATATATGGAGACAAATGGAAAGGAAACCTTAACGGTCCCAAATCTTTGGAATGCGGCAAAAGCAATTCTTAGAGAGATTACAGGCCTACTTCAGGAAGCAAGAAAAATCTCAAACAAGCTAACCTTTTACTTAAAGGAGCTTCAAAAAGAAGAACAAAGTCAGTAGAAGGAAGGAAATAATAGAGATTAGAGCAGAAATGAAATAGAGGCAAAAACACAATAGAACAGATCAGTGAAACCAGGAGCTAGTCCTTCAAAAAGATCAACAAAATTGATGAAGTTCTAGCCAGACTCATCAAGAAAAAATGATAAATAAGTAAAATTAGAAATGAAAGAGGAGAAATAAGAACTGACATCACAGAAATACAAAGGATTATAAAGGAATATTATGAAAAATTATATGATAATAAATTTCTATATGCTAATAAAGAAATGGGTAAATTCCTAGAAACATATAACCTTTCCATACTGAATCAGGAACAAATAGAAAATTTGAACACACTGATTACCAGAAGTGAACGTGAATCAGTAATCAAAAAAACTTCCAACAAATGAAAGTCTAGGACCAGATGGCTTCACAAGTGAATTCTACCAAACATCTAAAGAAAAGTTAAAACCCATTTTTCTCAAACTGTTCCAAGAAATAGAAGAGGAAAGAATACTTCCAAATTAATTCTACAAGGCCAACATTACCCTGATCCTAAAACCAGACAAAGACACTGCAAAAATTCTACAGGCCAATGTCTCTGATGAATATAGATGCATAAATCCTCAGCAAAATATTAACAAGCCAAATTGAACCATACATTAAAAAAAAATCATTCTCCACAATCAAGTGGGATTTATTCCAGAGATACAAGTGTTGTTCAGTATTCACAAATTCACAAATCACAAATCATCTTTTTTTTTCTTTTTTTTTTTTTTTTAGAAAAGATTTTATTTATTTATTTGGCTCAGAGAGAGAGATCACAAGTAGGCAGAGAGGCAGGCAGAGAGAGAGAGGAGGCACCAGACTCCCTGCTGAGGAGGGAGCCCAGTGCAGGGTTCCATCCCAACCCTGAGACCATAACCTGAGCTAAAGGCAGAGGCTTAATTCTCTGAGCCCCAAGCATGATACATCTTATTAACAAGAGAAAGGATAAAAAAAAAAAAATCATCTCAATAGATGCAGAAGAAAAGCCTTTGACAAAGTATAACATCCATTCATAATAAAACTCTCAAGAAAGTGAGTTTAGAGGTAAAATACCTCAACATAATAAAGGCCTTATATGAAAAACCCATAGCTAACATCATAACTCAATGATGAAATACTCAGAGCTTTTCCTTGAAGGTCAGGAACAAGGCAAGGATGTCCACTCTTACCTCTTTTATTCAAGATAGTATGGAAGTCTTAGGAGCAGCAATCAGACAAGCAAAAGAAGTATAATGCATCCATATTGGTAAGGAAGAAGTAAAACTTTCGCTATTTGTGTAAAATATGGTAATATACATAGGAAACCCTAAGGGCTCCACCAAAAAACTACTTAACTAGTAAGTGAATTCAGTAAAGTCACAGTATACAAAATTGAGCCACATACAGAAATCTGATGCAATTCTATACACTAATAATGAAGTAGCAGAAGGACAAATGAAGAAAACAGTAACATTTACATGAATGTATACATATACACAGGTATATGAATATATACATGCATTTACACATACATATATAGATATGTAAAATTTAAATTTATTTTTATTTGAAATGTGATGTTTGAGATAAAAACAAAATATATTTGCAATATCTTCCTCTATAATAAATACTAAAGTTATAATGCTCTACGGTAATGGGGATACTTACCAGTAAAATAAGTCATCTAACAGTTAAAGTATTTGCTTGGTTCTCATAGAGATTCTGAGATGAATAAATAGGATTTTTAAATATGACTTTGTCCTGAATTATATTCAAGTTATAGTCTTTATTTATGAGGATAGTTTGAGTATATTGTTTTGATTAAATAAATAAAAGGATCAGTTGTTTTTATAATATCTATTTATACATAGTCAAAAAAGAGCTAAAACCCTGAGTTACTTTTAAATCCTATTTAGAGTCAGTAAAATTTGAGTTAAATTTATAAAATGGTGGATTTCACTTGGTTCTAACTTAGTAGTTCTAGGTAATTAGAGAAAGTATTTTAACACAAAATTTGAAGCTCTCATCAGAATTTCCTAAATATATGTAATATTAAAGGAAATATGCTATATAATCTTAAAGTTCATCTTCATAAGATCAAAGTGACCTCCACACTAATGAAACATGGAAATTCTAACCAAAACATAAATTTTAGATTTATGGAAACTTGTATCAACATTTATAAGCTTTATATCTTCTGCATCTATATTCTCTTTGTACACCTCCAGATTTAAAAGTATTCTTGGGAATTAATGCTTTCTTCCTAGTATAACTGCTGTTAAAATATGTCTCTGGAGCAATCATGTCTACAGAAATAGTTCTTTGGCGATATATTTTCCTTTGTGTCCTTTGACAATTTTTTTTTTTTTTGTCAGCAAAGTAGAAAACAGCTTTATCTCCTGTATTTGGAATAGTTTACTTTTTTAAAGATTTATTTATTTTAGAGAGAGAAGGAGGGAGAGAGCATGCATGTGAGTGAGGGGAGAGGGAGAGAGAGAGAGAGAGAACCTCAAGCAGACTTGCTGCTGAGCACAGAGCTCTGACATGGGGCTTGATCTTACAATCCAAGACCACAATCTGTGCTGAAATGGAGTCAGAAGCTTAACTGACTGAGCCACCCAGGTGCCCCTGGAATAATTTAAAGTGTGTATGTCTGTCTGTGTGAGGAAATGTGGGTGGCTAGCACCGAAACAGGAAAAGAAAGAGGAAAATTCTCTGAGACGTTTTGGCTATTGTTATCTTTTAAAATGGTAATATTTTCCAAAATGTTGTAATATTTACTACATCATAGGTTTCATGACTATTTGATAGCAACTGAGTTATATACATACTGTCTGTGGGCCATATTTAAAATAACTGTCAGTGAATTGTTTGCAGAATACTCTATCAAAAAGTTGCAGTATATATACATAATGGAATACTATGCAGTCATCAAAAGAAATGAAATCTTGCCATTTGTGACGACATGGATGGAACTAGAGAGTATCATGCTTAGCGAAATAAGTCATGCAGAGAAAGACAACTATCATATGATCTCCCTGATATGAGGAAGTGGAGATACAACATGGGGGGTTAGGAGGGTAGGAGAAGAATAAATGAAACAAGATGGGATTGGGAGGGAAACAAACCATAAGTAACTCTTAATCTCACAAAACAAATTGAGGGTTGCTGGGGGGAGGGGGTTTGGGAGAAGCGGGGTGGGGTTATGGACATTGGGGAGGGTATGTGCTATGGTGAGTGCTGTGAAGTATGTAAACCTGGTGATTCACAGACCTGTACCCCTGGGGATAAAAATATATGTTTATAAAAAATAAAAAATTAAAAAAAAAAGTTTGCAGTTTCCTTAGAAAGCAAGAGTAAGATACTGGAGTGGGACTTTCACTGTTCCCCAGCATTGGCAACTGGAAATGCAAGTATAAGGTTAAGAGGAATCAGGAGAGCTTCTGAGCCACCCAGGCGTCCCTAAATCCAGTACTTCTAACACTCTTATCATCCTTATGTATACTCACACTAGTCATCTGAAACTTTCAAAACATGACAGATACATGGAGTGTGGGTTTTATAAGGACATTAAGAGGATATATATCCTCTGGACCTCTTATTATACAAGTAATAACTTGAACATAAATGATGATGCATCTTTAACAAAACTACAGAAAAATGGCAAAGTTAAGAAGAATCTTGATTGTAAGTTTATTTTAGTTTTTTTGTTTGTTTGTTTTTATAGCCAAGGTTTAAAATAATATACTATTTGCTTACTCATACTGGAAAATGTACACTTTATATTTATATTTATGTTTAGCACAAGTTATGCATGTCTTCAGAAAGTTGTTTGTCTTTGTTCTGGCTTCTGTGACAAAAATATGGACTGAGTGGCTTAAACAACAAATAACTTTCTCACAGTTCTGGAGGCTAGAAGTCCAAGATCAAGGTTCTGCCAGCTTCTGTATCTGGTGAGACCTTGTCTTCTCCCTGTGTCCTCATGTGGCAGAAGGGGGAGGGAGCTCTCTGTTATGCCTTTTAATAAGGCGCTAATCCCATTCATTAAGTCATCCTCATCACTCAGCCGCTTCCTAAAAAATTCCACTGTCAGATAACATCATACTGAGGATTGAGTTTGAATATATGAATTTGGCGGGGGGAGGGTAGGGACACAAATATTTAGTCTACAACATTATATAGGAAAGCAAAATATTTTTAATTTTTTTGAGATATAAATATTTTAAATTAAATTTAAAGAAACATTTGAAGGTATTTTCTTGTAAAACAAAGTATCTTTAGGAAAAGTGAATTTTCTTGTTTATCTGCTTAGTAGTTAAATGTATTCATATCAATCTATGTTTACATATCACTGTATCTACCTATATACCAGTATACATAGATGTATAGGTACATTTTAGTATCCCTAAATAAAGTAATTCCTTCCAAATTAATTTTGTCTTCATTCAGTAGGAATAAAATTTGAGGTATTCTCTAAAACAAATGTAAAATTAACTTTTTAAAAAATCTATTTTCATAAACTCTGCGTGGCAGAGGTATTATGTTTCTAAACGCAAACATGTATTAAAAACAAATGCTTAGATGTTCTTTAAAACCAAGTTTCTGATCTTGTAAAGGCTTGCTTCTTACCAAATTAAAGTTAAGATGATGGTATTTTTCTTATATATACCTAACGTTTAAAAAGAAATTTTCTGTACACAACATTAAAATATGAATATTAGTTATATTTTAAATAATTTTATTCCAGAATTTTAATATTCTCTCTTACTAAATAAGTAATGTTAGCTAGATTTATTTAGAATATACAAAAATAACTACTTGCAGAGAAGATAGATAATAGATAATTTAAATAGATTTTATTTCATCACTATTCGTGACACTAAGGTAAACATGCAAAGTACAAAATTTCATATCTTTTTGTTCAAATTTCTCATACAATTCAGAAAGAATTTGGCTTAAACATACATATATTGAATTGGCATAGTGTAAAGGATTAGGTTTTTTTGTTTTGTTTTGTTTTGTTTTCCAGTTAAACTTGTACTGTGTCTGATTTGGGTATTAGTTTTAAGACAATACCTTTCTCATACAAATCCATAGGAAATTTAGGAAAGTAAAATATTGGTTGTCATTACATATGCATATAAGACCAACTTGAGCATTAAGCATTCATCATTATTTTGAAATAAATTTCCTTAATCATTTTATAATTAAGCTGTATTAATTCACTGATTTAATTGACTGCGTTTGATGATCTGCCCTTTCTGGAACTTTTTTCCTGCTCTGTCATAATTTTAAAGCTGAATGCATGAATAAAACTGCAAAATTTCTTGGGTAAATATTTATATTTAATTTTCATGGAAAATAATTTATTTCAAGCTGATATTCTATTTCCTAAATAAAATTGGTCTTTTCAGCCAAAAAGAATGACGTAGGAAATACAGAGTATCATTTTTTTAAGAAGGAACAATGAGATTTAATGTGATTAAAAGTGAACTTAAGTAAACTTAAGTAAGGTAAGGTATGGATTCATATGTAACTTAACACCAAGACACCAAAATGAGTAAATTTAAGTATATTCTTAAGTTTTGAGAAATTAATGGAAGTAGAGTCAAGATTTCAACAATGATTTTAGGTTTTATCAACAAAAGGAAAATATAGCTTTAAACTGGAAAGCATGATGGTAAACTGGAAGGTATAACACTAGGTTTTGTAATATTTAGAAGTTTACACAATATGTTTTTTTCTCATCAGATCTTCCCAACCTGCCTTGTATACAGTGTAAAGAATGCTCGTTGCATAGTAGATTAGACAGAAGTTTACCTCTGCTTTCATACTGATACTTTGCTAATGTGATAGCATCAAAAAGGAAATGTATAAACCTTATAAACAGAGATTCATGGGGGAATAAAGAGCCAACGATGAATAAATATTAATAGGTAGTAGAACAAAATAAAAGGATTTAGCATGGTTAAAGGAGCTAAACACCAAGAGCCTGCAAAGGGGGATACTTATAGAAAGAAAGATAATTCAAGCTACATATTCCTAGAAATCCTCAAGGAGCCAGCAGGTGCAATGATAAAGGCAAGATGAGTGGGACTGGCTAAAAACAAGGGAAATAGGTGAGGGCATTTATAAGAAGTAATGAGATCCTCAAGTCCTTTCCTTGTCCACACATCTGTGTAAGAACTTCTCCCACAAAGATTCTGTATTTTCTGTACATAAGTTAGAATAAAAAGATTGTAGTCCTGGAGAATTAAGATGGTGAAAGCTGGGGAAAGGTGATATATGGAAACAGGAAAATGAGTCTTCATTCCTCCACCCTCTTACATTGTGAAGCTGTAAGATTACTGAAATCCAGATAAGTGTGTATCCCTCTGGAGAGGGATGGGGAGATCCTTTGGAGAACCTGAGGAAACTGTATGGCAGAACAACAAAGATTGCCAGACATTTGTACCCAACACAAAGGTCACAGAAACCAAAACCAAAATCAAAGAAAGAGAGAATATAGGTCACTTACCAAAGTTCAGGAATTCAGATGGGAAAGATTCTCTCATTAACAACACTGCATACTAGAAGAAAATGTAAAACTACTTTGAAATCCTGAGCAAAAATGTTACTTAAAAATCTACACCCAGCCCTCCCCGCTAAGAAAAAGTGAGTATAAAAGAAACAGGTTATTTGTAAACAGGATTTCCTAAAACATCTACTTATCTTCCTTAGGACACTTAGGGAGAATGTGATGCATTAAATAATAGAGTCAACCAGAAAAGAAATTGTCAAGGAATGAACCTGAGAAACAGGACTTAATACAGAATTAGGACACAGTCTCAGGAAGAAAATCGTCTGTTTAGGCAGTAAACAGTACAGATTGTAGAAGGAAGATCATTTCATAAGGGCTTCATGATGGTAGAGTAGGAAGGAAGGAATGACTGATTACCTCTTGTGTAACATAATATGGAGACTATTCTGTACAGAGGTTTATAATTTCATTGGAAAGAATTATGATAGAGACAGAAAAAAACAAAAGATATAAAATCGTTTTCATTATTGACTCTAGGAAGTATAAAAAAGCTATTACATATAGGAAAAGTGATCATGATTCACTATTTGAATCAGCAGCGATCAGTACATAACTATTAAGAATAAATGTTAAAAGGTAAGTTAATTTAGTGTAACACACACACACACATCCAATGTTTTGAGAAAAATGGAGAAAAAAAAGTGTGAGCTTGAGTCAGTTCGAGTAAGAATTTGGGGATTTAGGCTTGAAGAATTCCTTTTTTTTCCCCAAATTTTAATTGTGGCACAAAAAAAACTTAGCTTAAAATTTACCATCTTAATTATTTGTTATGTGTGTAGTTCAGTAATGTTAAGTTCATTCACACTGTTATGCAACCAATCTCCAGAACTCTTTTGTCTTATGACTCCATATCCTTTAAACAATACCCATATCTCCCTTTCCTCAGTCACTGGCAACCACTACTCCATCTACTTTCCGTCCTTATGAATTTGACTACTCTAAGTACTTTATGTAAATTTAATTATATTTGTCTTTTTGTAACCGGATTATTTTATTTAGAATAATGTCCTCAGTTTATCCATGTTGTAGCCTGCTTCAGAATTCTCTTCCTTTCTTAAAATTAAGGATATATTAAAAAAAAATTAAGGCTATATAATATTGCACTGAATATACATAATCACATTTTGCTAATTTGTTCATCTGCCTGTGGACATTTGGATTGTTTCTACCTTTTGGTTATTGGGAATGATGCTACTATGAAAGTAGTTGTACAAATATTTCTTCTGGTTTCTGCTTTTAGTTCTTTTGGGCACAGATTCCAAAGTGGAACTACTGGATCATAAGGTAATTTTTCCTCAAATTTTTTGAGGGACCTCCATACTGTTTTCCATAGTGGGTACACCATTTTACGTTCCCATTAATAGTGTGCAAGTGTTCCAGTGTCTCCACATCCTCACCAACACTTTATTATTATTTTAAGATTGATTTGAGAATGAGAGACTGTGCGCATGTGTGCAAGGGCAAGGGGGAGGGGCCAAAGGAGAGGAAGAAGCAGACTCCCTCATGAGTGGGAAGCTCTTGGCAGAGGCTGGAGACCAGTCTCATGAGGGGCTCATTCCCAGGATCCTGAGATCATGGCCTGAGCTGAAGTCAGACACTTAACCAACTGAGCCACCCAGCGCTCCTGGTTTTTTGATAGGAAGTACCCTGATGGATGTAAGGACTGACTCATCTCTTAAAACTTTTATTGTTGGTGAGGATGTGGAGACACCAGAACACTTGCACATATGCTTTTATTGTTTGATTAACTATTTTAAAATAATGTTCAAAAATAATAGTTTCAAATGGCACTATGACCAAGTCTAGCAAGTATGAGTCTGAGTTGTATGTGCTTATAAATTGTTTAACAATTTTACTTTGGCTGTGCTGAATAATAAGTTCCCAGTCTAAAGAATGGTCTTAACATCCATACCATAGAATTTGTTAATATTCACATATGGTTTAATATTGATATTACTTGGACTAAGACATAAGTGGCACATTGCTATTTAGTCTGGAGTGTGATTAATTGCAATAACAAAACACATTTAAAAAAATGGGAGCTTATTTTTCTTGTGAGAAATTTGGAGTTACACATTTCCTAGAGTGGTTTTTTTTTTTTTTTCGTGTTTAAACTATTCATCTTTACTCCCATATCATGCAAAGGAAAATCCAATAATTAAGCCCAGAGAGGTAATACAACTTAAAATTACAGATCATGCAGAAAATGATTTTGGCAATTGAACATGCCAAAGTTTGCCTTATTTATTTCCATTCTAAAACTGAAGAGTTCATTTCTGGGTACAGACACAGGAAGTTAGGTTTATACCCTTTCCACTTTTCTACATATAGTCAAAACCACATTGCAGTATATAATGACACTTCTAGCTGTCTTTGCCACAAAATAATGCATATTTTGATGCTCATGATACTTTTTGGCACTAATTCCCCACAAAATCTGGAAGAACCTTGGAATTTTAGTCTTTAAAATAATATGATGATACTCTCATTAAATTGGTGGAAAAGAGGATTATTTTTTCAGCTTTATTGAGGTATAATTGACAAAATTGTGAGATATTTAAAGTGTACAACATAATTTAATACATGCATACATTGATCATAATAGGATTCCCCAGTTGAGTTAATGCATTCTTCATCTAACATTTTTACCTTAACTTCTACTTTCTTAGAAATTCCAATTATACAATAGAGTGTTATCAATTACAGTCACAATGCTATGTATTACGCAGGTCTTATTCAATCTTATAATTGAAAAGTTGGACCCTTTTGCCAACCTCTTTCAATTTCCTCTAACCCCAGCTCCTGCCAAACACTTTTCTACTCTCTGTTTCTATGAGTAATACTTTTTCTTAGGTCACACACATAAATTTTAACATGTGGTAATTGTCTTTGGCTAATTTTACTTAACATAGTGCCCTCCAGGTTCATTTACACTGTTGGGAATCACAGGATTTCCTTCTTTATTCAGGCTGAATAATATTCCATATAAATATCACATTTGCAATGTGCCTGGGTGGCTCAGCCATTAGGCATCTGCCTTCAGCTCAGGTCATGATCCAGGGTCCTGGGATCGAGCCCTGCATCCAGCTCCTTGCTCTGCGGGAGGCCTGCTCCTAGCATATTTAATATACCTGTTAGTATAACTTCTTTAGAAAAGTGTTTATTCAATCTTTTGCCCAGTTTTTAATTGGGTTATTATTATTTGATATTGGGTTATATGAATTCCTTATATAATATGAATATTAATCTTATATCAGAAATGTGCTTTGCAAATATTTTGTCCTATTCCATAAGTTGTCTTCATTTTGTTGATGGCTTCCTTTGCTGAGCAGAAGCTTGTTAAGCTTGATGTAGTTCTGTTTGTTTATGTTTCCTTTTATTGACTTTGCTTTTGGTATCAAATCCAAAAAATCATTTCTAGGACCATTGTCTAGGAATTTATTCCCTCTTATTTCATATAGGAGTTTTATGATTTCAGATCTCATGTGCAAGGCTTTAAAATATTTTGAAGTTTTTTTTTT